>NC_141220.1:7530000-7767500 GCF_054856515.1 Filicampus tigris
CCAGGCGACCCTGGAGCCACTCGACGAGACTTTCGGCTGTGGAGTCAGGGATCTGGCAGCGAAGACTGTTCCGTCCATCATTGTCCAGCAGCTCCAGAATGCCTCGAAGGTCTTCCAAAAGGTGAAGAGCCCGTAAATTGCCCATGAAAGGGGAGCTGGGTGACTGACAGTCAAACAACCCATTGGAGTAGTCAAGAGCCTTAGATCCTAATGTCAAGAAGAAAAACAGAGAAATGTAAATAGGAGGAGTGCTGGAACACAGTGAATAAGAGAGAATAGCTTAAAATAGCATTGGTAACGACAGAGACAAGAAGCAGGGTAGACATTCTGAAGTTTAACCAACCTGTGACTTAAAAAGTCTGCGTTCTCTATTGTATCTATAGCACATCCGCTCCTTCATCACGAAGAGAAATGGTGATGCCAGAAAACATCAACGATTATAACTAGACTACCACTTTATTATAATTCTTTTAATCAATGACACTCTATGCTCTTTATGGCAAGTGAAGTTCATTTAATCATGGACCTGTAGTAGAAACAGCAAGACAACTGCATTATGACATTCTTGCTAGAACACATTATTAGCGTTTATCACATTATTAACATATTGGACTGAACCTCAACTCTTTGTTGAGCAAATAAATCCACGTCAATTATTTCATCATTTACTTTACTCTTCAAGGCGCCACCGCAATGCTGCAGGCAAATGATTGGCAAGTCATGTGACCTCTCCGAGCCAAACAAGCAACGACAATGGCTCCAGTGACGCACAGTACAAGGCCGAACATGACTGCTTCAATTGTGAACACGGCTTAGGAAATGAGCCACAGAGTGCAAATGCGGAGTCAGTGAGAGCACAACTTAAAATGTAGGTTCCATTTGTGCTTTCTTTGTCATCTCTCTGGAAATAAAGTGACCGCGCAGCAGAGGCTTGAATTCACACACTGCCGTTCTGATGATATAGCGATGATGCCCTGACACAAACCTGCTATAATGCCATCCATCTGCTCAAGAGCAGCTGCCAACATGTCGCTGGCATCCGCCATCATCTTCAGACGCTACAAAAAACTGGGAAAAGACAATGAAACAAAAAGAAATGAGTTTGTGTACAGTTGATATTTGAACGATTAGGTGAATTGTTTTTTTTTTTTTGGTTTTTTTTTTTCAAAATATTCAAATTGCTCCCTTAATGGGGGAAGAATACCGAGCACGTTTTCCGTGTGAAGCGTACAAGAAACTGAAGTTTCTTTTGCTGAAATTCGGCTAGGCTCAGTGGTCCCTTTGTACCGGGCAGAATTCATTGGGATCAACTATAACAGCACTACCAAATGCATTTACACATTAGAGTGAACACAAAATACAAATGCAGCATACTTCTACCAGCTGCGTTTAGCTTCCTCTGCAAAACAATGTATAAAACCATATTGTATGATGGCATGCAAAGCATTACGGCGCATTCTTAGTTGCGGTAGTCTGTTGTTGTGATGAATGCTGAATGAACTATGAGAAAGGATTCCATCTTGAGTCTAACATGAGCAAATAATTGGGCATAAAATTAACGTTGATAAGAAAGAGTCTGGTGAATGGAGAATGTCAAATGTGACCATTTGCTTCGAATTCTGGCTCAATGATTTTCCACCCATACGACAGTAGACGCTTTGTCTTAGTCAAGATGCATTTTGGGGTGCCACTGCCAGTCTTGAACATCGGCCAGAAAAGCATAGTGGATGCCTTTCTCTTGGTCAATCAAAAGGCATGATGGTCATGTGAGGATAAGTACACATGCACAAGCACTCATTGACATGCGTGCACATTTCTATCCTTCCAGGGAACATTGCAGTCGCTTAACCCTAAACTGCACGTAAACGTGTCCTCTAAATGTCTGACATGCACAAACCCTCTTTATTCAAACGCCTGCCTCACATCCTGGGAGTGGCCAACACTGGACACATTTTCAAACTTGATGGAAACCACCCACAGCACTGTTATTTCAGCATTCCTGTGGGCAAATTTTCCATTTCATGTAAACTAAGCATCCACCGAAACATACGAAAAATTGAGAGGGTTGAGAGAAGAGATGACAGCACAGAGTCAGTAATCAGTGCCAAAAATGATGGTGTTAATGGTACAATTTAAGGACTTTCATCTTATCAGCACGGCCACTTCATCTACAACATTTGACCTTTCACAGAATCCATCCATTTTGTTCTGTGTCAAACCGAATGTATAGACAGTGCTGTGCAAAAGTGCTATTTGCAGCCTTCCTGATTATTTTTCATTGCATATTTATCACACAAATATTTCATCAAACCAATTTTAATAAATAACACACACAAATAATGTCAATATAAAATGCAGCTTCTCAGGGATTTCATTTACAAATGAAGAAAAAAAAAAATCTAACTATCTCTGTTTCTATATGTGAAAAAGTAATTGTCGCCTAAATCTAACCCTTGGCAGCAATAACTGAAATCAATTATTTGTGGTAACTGGTGATGAGCCCAACACATCACTGTTTCAGATTTTTGGGCGAATCTTTGTAGAATTATTTTACCTCAGTCATATTCGAGTTTTTTTTAGCATGAACTGCCCGTTGACGGTAATAAATACTGCAGCATTGCAATTCGATCAAAGTCCGGACTTTGACTTGGCCACTGCAAAACTATGGTTTCTTTTCAGCCATTCAGAGGTGGGCTGGCGGTTATGTTACTGGTTGTTCTGCTGCATAACCATAGAGCGCAGGCGCTTGTTGGCAAAAACTGATGGTTGGATGCTTGTCTGCAAGACTTTCTGGTGCACAGCAGAAATCACTGTTACATGAATCACAGCAAGTTATCTAGGTCCTGAAAATGCAAAGCAACCCCAGACCATCCCACCACACTCACTATTGTTTGACTTTGACATATTGCAATTGGCTCCATGATCCAAAACATCCGGAAGGGGTGAAATAGCAACGGTGATGTCATTCTCAGTCGACAGAAGTGACAAAATGGCCGACTCTTGAGATGGCTAAAAAGGGGTGGATTTTGCCGCTTAACTCATATTCCACAAACACAATATTAATCAGAATGCCATGTTTTGACTAGTGGGCCTGCACAGAACATGTTCTTATAAAGAAAATTTGTGGGTTGACTTCACCTTTAAAATGAGGAAAATAGAGGTTCAATGAATAATCAACAACTAATCAATTATCGAATGAATCCAGAATTATTTTTGGTAGTCGATTGATCGTTTAGATGCTTTATGAAACTTGAAATTGTCAACAGTAAATATCTATATTTCGGTAGTCCTACACGAATACACACTGATTGTTGTTTTTTTTTCCCCCAAAAATATTTGCAACCATTTGGAAAACCTCTGCTTTTGTATTGGAAAACAATCAACATATCTTATGGACCAAACCTGTAACTGATCATAATTCATTTACATTTGTGCATTTTTTGCTCTGGCTGCTAAATAATGTCCTGTCTTTGAATAGAGACTAGGGATGTCACGATATCCAAATGTCACGATATGATAATATCAAGATGTGAACATCACAATACGATAATTATCACGGTATTGTGGGGAGGTTGCCGACTAAAAGCTCACAGTACTGTATAAAAGCTTGCGATATTGTACAAAAAAAAAAGAGATTTAAAAAAAAAAAACCATCACAATATTCCGTTTTTTCTACATAATAACAGCATTCACAAAGAAATAGATAACCTACAATGACCGAACACCTAATATTGAGGCACTTACTTGCCAATGCACATTGTGAATCGGGTCAATTTGTGTTGGAACTCAAATGTGTTATGTTTCCCTTTACCTGGCGACTAGCATGGGTCTTAAAAACCTATCCCTTCATTATAGATGGCATACAATTGCATCAAATTAAACTGCACTAATAAAGTAACCACCAGAGGGTGCTGGAACTGCACAAATGGGAAACAACTTGGGCTTTTAAACAGATTTGCTGCTATTAATATCGTGACACGACGACGACGATATAGAGTGACAATTTTAATATCGCAATATCACAAAATTGCTGATCTTGTGACATCCCTAATAGAGACGGAAATCAAAATGTGTGTGTGTTTTTTTAAATCTGATTCATTGATTAATCGACAAAATAATCTGCAGATGAATTGATTATTAAAATCATCGTTAGCTGCAGTCCTAGAGGACAACAAGCTTTTAACACACCACAGGTACAAACTCAATCTAACACGGTGTTTTAAGCCTCATGACAATATAAGTCCAGAGAGTGTAGCATATTTACACATGGCTTCTAATTACAGGGAAGCCCAATCTGTCTTTAGATCCCAAAATACCTCCTCAGAATGTCAGTTCCATCCTGACAAAAAGCTGCAACACAACTAGATTTCCAAGATACGATTGTGTCTTCATTTGATAGAATGTGACACTAACCCTGACCCGGTGGGAACCTCTAAGGTCAAAACAATTCTTTCGAAGACACTGATCTACTTATGGATTTGATTGATACTTATCATCATCATAGAATAAAGCAGCACAGACAAGGAGAAGTTGTCTAATTAACCTGGTCCAAATGAAAATATCCCACTATGTGCAACATATCTATGAAAAGAGACATCTCTCAAAGTCCAACCATGTAAGCGTCATCCTCCAAAACAAAAGTCCTACTGTCTGACCCTCTCAGAGTAGCTCTCAGAGCAGCCATAACAGGACAAAGATAGTTATTGTTGCTGCTGGCAAGGTGTTTTGACTGAAGAAAAGACGACAAAAATGCAGCGGTACACTACACATGATAAAAACACCTGCCCTCAAACACTGATCCAGAGTCCTTCCAAACAAACCCTGAGTCTCGCCCTGTGGTGAAAAAATCCATAACATTAATGGAGACAAGCAGAGCATAAAGACAACTGGTGAGAGAGTAGAGCATTACGATGGCTGTTCAAATCCATCAGCTCAGGTCCCCCCTAGGCAGTGAGGAGAGACACTCAAGACAACTCAAGTATTCTTGCTATCCAAAGGACAACAATCTTCTATTTCTCAGTCTGCGTGTGACCCAGTCTGCCTCTGTATTATGGAGAAACAACGACCCCCCCCCCTCCCCCAAATAACCCAAACAAACAAAAAACTGTAGCTTTAGGGCTTCTTGTCTGCGGGACTAACATGCAGCTCACTTTCACACTGAAAGCAAGTAGCAATTGTTCATACTGAGACACTGAAACAAAAGTTTGGGCAGAGAGGAATTTTCTTGGTTTATTTTCTGTGTTCTTTTTTTAATTATGGTCAGAGAGCTACTGAATGAGTTCAATCACAAAATGATGACACCTGGGAAAACATTTTCAATCACTTTCAATAACTTCATAGGCATTTGCTCGCAACCTTCAACTTGTTGTGCCATAATTAAAGGCCATGCTCGGCTATTTTAAAGTGACCTGCTCGGTAGGTACAGTTGTCCACTAATCTTTAAGCTGTTAGTTTGATCCCCGTCACCTTGACTTCAAGCAAGGTACAGTGCCCTCATTGGCTCTTGATGGACACACGACTTTATACTGGAGCGCAATGAAAGGTCAATGCAGAACATTTGCACAAAACATATCGGCGATAATGTATGCATCGGCTCGTTGTTCATAAGCAGCACATAATACGGTTTTATGCCATCTCTACACAACATAACAACGCTGCCTTGCAAAAGGAAGTGAGATGCAAGCTGTGTATTTGCAGTCTACTTGTGACAGTCGCCTACTCTGGGAATAACCAGCAGCTATTTCCAACCTAAAGCAGATTGCCTCATGACTAATTTTACACAGCCAGTCAACGGACGACATGGTGAGCTAGATGTGGGAAGCAGAGGTGAATTTTGAAAAAAGGAACCGCACAAGGCATCCATCTTGTGTAAATCTACTGGTAAAAGATAGGAAATGGCTTCTGCTGTGACTCTGAATACCATGTGATTAAAATCTTCTAAAATGTCTCCCGTCTGTACGTTTGCCAAATATCTTAGCGACCGGCTGCTTAGTTTGGATAGTAGGGTGCATTCCTTACATTTGAACCAACTGTACTCCACTTGACTTATTTCTGTAGTAGTATTTGACATTGTGTTTCATTATTCCACGGCTGCAATTGTCACCACCATAAAACCATTACGGCGAAAGCAAAGATTCAAGTAACATTTTAATGTATAAGCAGAAGTTAACCCTGAAATTAACCCATTCATAGTAATAGTCACTCTTTAAAGCGGAAGTCAACCCAAACATATTTCTTTCAAGAATATGTTCCCAGCAGGCCCACTAGTTGAAACAGGGCATTCCGATAAATATTGCGTTTGTGGAATAAGTGTTAATCCACTCGTTCTTAGCCATCTCTGGGGGCGGCCATTTTGTCTTCTGTCGACTGAAAATGACATCACAACTGCTCACAACGACCAATCATGGCTCAGATTCAGAAAACAGATCAACCGTGCTCGGATGTTGTTGAGCAGCTGTGATGTAATTTTCAGTCGACAGAAGACAATATGGCCGCCCGCAGAGAGGGCTAAAAACGAGTGTATTTTGCTGCTTAATCTATATTCCAGAAACGCAAAATTAATCAGAATGCCGTGTTTGAACTAGTGGGGCTGCTGGGAACATATTCTTGAAAAAAATATGTTTGGGTTGACTTCCGCTTTAAACACTCTCTTTTCATTTACTGATGAATGAGGAGAGGCCACTGGCAATCACCTACGACTTCATGACGCTCAAATGCTTGGTAACACAGGAGACAAGTACTTGGGCACTGCCAGAGTATTTTCTGCGAGTCCACTTCCAGGTATCATCCATGGACTAGTCTTCTTCCACTACCACCATAAACCTTTGACAAAAATGTATTGCCCAAAAAGTCACTGAACAACACAAAAACTCTGAGGAGAAAAAGCAAAAGAGAGTTAATGCCCACTGACTGCCGACGGATTTTTACCTATCTACTGTAAACAGCCATCTGTGAGGTTGTATGAGCGTCACCGATGCTTGTTTTTAATATATTCATGTAGCACATAGCATTAAATGTTGTCGTTTATTAGGAAACTTTTCTTTTCCTGGATTGATCCAGGCTAGGGATGAACGATTATGGAAAATAATCTAATTGCAATTTTTTTTCTCAAAAATTGCAATTTTTTTTCAAGGTCCTTTTCTAATGTATTTTTCAACAATTAGTCTTTATTACAACAAACAATATCAGATCTTTTATGAATTATAGAATACTGAGGTAAAGGCAAAATGATGCATTCATTTATATGAAAGTCAGTTCATCTACTACAATTACAGGTATAAACTTCCTCAATATTTTGATGTGCAGTTTGGTAAGCGTTCACCACGACAAGATAATTCTGCCACACAGTTGTGGTGTAAAACATAAGTATATACTACTGATAATATACTTTAAAGGCACAAACTAAAGTGCAGTACATATCACTTTGTTTCACGAAACATGATACAAACATGGACTGCACTTCTTAATCACTCCCTCAATTTAACATATAGACGGACAAATAAATAAAACATATATACATAAAATTAAATCTTACTATCTTATTAAATTAGCAAACACGAACACATTACTCCTGTTCTTCAGATTCTCCGCTGGCGCGCCATAACTTCCAGAATCCACTACAAAATTGCACACTCCTGAGCACCAAGGGCGACCGGGTCTTTCTTTCCACGACCCCCACACACCCCTGCCGCATCTGGACACCCTCACTGTGCATCTGAGAAATTCTCAGCCTCTGGATGCTGTTATGCTGTTTTATTCTGTCTTAAGATATTGTTTTGCTTTTTTTATTGACCTTCTGATTTTTGTAGCACTTGGAGATTTTGCCTGAATGAAAAGTGCTTTATGAATAAAATGTATTAGTACGTGGTTTTCTTTAGAAAGGAGCTGAACAGCAAAATTTGAAACAGGATTTTGTTCCATGAATTAACCAATACATTTGAGTCTTCAAGCCTCTCTATCGCCGTTGTGACCTGTTGATGACATTGTGACACTGAGCTCAGTGGCCCCTTCACTCTGAGAACCTCCTGTTTGAACCCTCACAATGGCAAGGAACTGTTGAGCAGTTGTTAGGTGTCAAAATATTGAACCACATAAAAAAGAGGACTCTTGGAATTGAAGCAAGAAAAGTATTAGTCCATTCATGGAACAAACACCTGTTGTGAATTTTGCTGTCAAGCTCCTTGATAGAAATAAGTTGAGCAAAAAGTACAGAAACACTGAATAGTTGCACATTGAAACGTTTAGAGAAGGTCAAATTAAGTTCACTTGAAACTTTACCAGAAAGCCAAATATCTAGAACCTTTGTGTGAGCACTATGCATACGTTATAGTGGGGATAAGTGGCATAGAAAATGGATGGATTGCTACATTCAACCCCAGGGTAATGGTAAATGGACTGTCACTTATATAGCGCTTTTCTACCTTGAGTACTCAAAGCGGTTTACACTGTTCCTCATCTACCGACTGATGACGCAGCATCAGGAGCAACTGGGGGTTCAGTATCTTGTTCAAGGATACTTCGACATGGTCACAATGGCCGAGGATCGATCCCACAACCTCCGGGTTGGGAAACGACCACTCTCCCACTGAGCCATGCCGCCTCAGGGGAAATGATTACGCATTTCCTTGTAAATTTGCAAAATAAATAACTTATTAGGGGAAAGCCCTGAATAAATGTTTCCACATGGTCATCACCTCCACTCCGGGTGTGCTGAACAGTTATACAAAATAGAAATAGAATCACTGTGGTTTGTTGACATTGCTATTGGAGCAGCTCATTCTCAGACGATTCTATTGTGCAGAGACGCATTTGAAAAGTGAAAAAGGTCGGCTGCAGGGTAATAAGTTTACTGGAAGCACAGCTGATCAAATGTCACTGCTTTACAAAAAGCATCTAGAGCGCAAACTCTATTTGTTTGTGGAATAGGTAAACACCAAATGAAATCTCAGCAGACTGCCTCGCTTCTCAAGCAGATGGCTTGATATGTGTGCTTAAGAAGGTGGCTGGAAAAGACATTCCTCAACAAGACCACGGTGGCAGCATTTAAAACCACACATTACAAAGAAATGCATACTCACAACAGACGTCTTGTTTGTGATCTACATTACATTAGAATTAACTTTCAATTTAAATGTGTAAGGATATACACGGGCAGTTAAAGGGAAATTGTGACACTAATTGTGTAAATGTTAGCATCAACCAATGTATCCACGCCTTTAAGAAATGTAAATTGGATTCAAACAACTCTTTCTGTTGGGTTGAGACGCCTGCAGGCAACTGTACAGCCATGGAACCGTTATTACAATCTCAACTTCATGCATAAACGGACATTCCAGCGGTGCAACAACGTGGAAACCCTGAAACTTCGCTGTGAGAGCCACGACAGCGAATTATTTCCACTAACGAAATGCGCAGATTTCTTTTTTTAACACTTAAGTTGCTCAAATCACTGCCGAGAAGGCTAAGTCACTCACCCAGACAAAGGGCAGTTTATTTCACCGTTGACGTAGTTCTAAAAGCTTTACAAAATCCCCAAAGTGTCGAGTGGCTTGTTCAGAAACTTCTCCGTGTCCACCAGTGTAGCCGTGGGTCCACATCGCTACGCCATGATGTTACCGTCACAAGACGGCTGGAAACGCGCTGACGTCACAGTCGGAGAATCCCACCCAATTGCACCCTGCCGCCGCCTGGAGTCCTGATACGTTCACGTACAGCTGCCAAAGTAGGAAATACTGTAGGCCACAAAAGACAGCGACGTGTGTAAAGGACCATTTACTGTATTTGATCAAATTGTTCCCACAACAAAAACAAGTTATAAACCACCATACAATTTGACTCGTCCAGCTCAACCAACAACGATACATTTTTATGAGCCATTGTATTTTTCGAATTATATATTTTGCTGTGTTTCTGGCACCTGAAAAACTCAGTTCAATATTGCAGTCTTTAACAAGTTTGCAAATAAATGCTAATGTTGAGAATTTTTGCTTGAGTACATGTCATCTGTGCTAAATACTATGCTTACTGGACAGGAGCAAACTTGGACCTAATTAAATAAGAACAAATGGTAATATGCCATTTTCTGATGAGTAACGGGACCAGCAGGTCGGGCAGCAGATACCTGCCGCCATTTAAAATGCCTCTGATAAGACAAGCGACATCTAGCGATCATAGCATGTCAACAATTAACCATTTGCGACCATGCTGAGAAGTTTTCTCACATTTTTTGTATGCTTTACCAGCACATAGTGTTATAATGTATAGGCCTGCCAATTATATTAAGATGACAATAATTCATGGACGCAAGTGAGTTAAATACAAAGGTCGCTGCAAAGGGTCTGAGTACTTATGACCATATGATATTTCATTTTTTTCTTTATTCATAAATTTGGAGAAATTTCTACATTTCTCTTTTGTCAAGATGGGGTGCTGAGTGTACATTAATGAGAAATTAAATGAACTTTTTTGATTTTGGCAAATCGTTGCAATGACACAAACAGTGATACTTTCCGTACCCACTGTGTGAATTAACCTTAAAATGGCACTGGTGTGCATACCTGATGTATATGTTACATTCCTCTCTGGTAGTCCCTAGTGTAAAACATTTTACAACACCAATAGTTCATGGCAGGTGAGATTTTGTCAAACATTATCCCAAATAATATGAAATGCACTATCAACACAGAAATGTAAAGCAGGCATCAATGACTCTTGTGTCTACTTCAGAGAAACTCTTTATAACTCTGAACAAATTTATTTCTATAAATTTCAATCCAAAATTATTGAATAGAGATGTATGTTTAGATCAATCATAGACTCATTGCCGAGTCCCTCTTCAGGGGCTTCTCCACCCTCATTGCGCAGGGATCACATTCCAGCATCTTTCTGATCCAGTCATCATCTAACGCTCCCTCTATGAACTCTTCCACACTGATGACAGCTACAGACATAACAAAGATGGGCAAGGATTACACAAAAAGAAGCAGATTAAGAGGATCTATTACAACTACAGTTAAACATTTTGGGATCACTAACAATTTTCCTAATTTTGGGAAGAAAGGCACTTTCCCCCCTCAATTAGCATACCATTAAATTAATCACAAATACAGTCTGGACATTGTTACAGTGGTCTAAAACATAAATAAACAATCAAATAAAATACAATTTAAATTTTATATATATATATATATATATATATATATATATATATATATATATATATATATATATATATATATATATATATATATATATATATATATATATATATTAGGGATGAGACGAGACAAAAATCCCCCGAGACGAGATTGAGACCGAGAGAACGAGACGAGATGAGATTTTTGCAAAATTTCGAATATAAAAAAATACTTAATGTAATTTTTTTCAGTTTTCAAAATGTATTTTATCGAACTGACTGCAAGAAAATGAATCATCTAGCTCTTAAGTGCAAATGTAAACAGGAGTCACTTTCGTTACATGCTCTCAAATATTGCTGCAATAACAGCTAAAGCTGAGATCTTTCCTCTTACTGAATACTTTGACAAAAAGTATACATTGATACATATATATATTTTATTTTTTTATTTATTGCAACATGCAAACTCCATACAGGGAGGCTGTGGCCGGCATCGAACCCACGACCTCTGAACTGTGAGGCAGGCGCGCTAACCAGTCGACAACCGTGCCGCCGTACAAAGTATATGTTAATGTTTAAATGGTGTGTTCTCATGTAACATAAATTGGTCTGAGTGACCTCCAAACCTTTGAACACCTGTGTATATACAGTCTACACAGTCCTGTTCAAATGACAGATTTTTGTGAAATAAAAATGAGATTCAGATTGAGTTTCAAAACTTTCTCCACCATTAATGTGAACCTATAACTTGTGCAAATCAATCAATTAATCAGGGGAAGTAAAAATTAACAACTGGGAGTGCAGAAAGTGTGCAGATTCTCTTATAACTACAGAGGTGGCTGTGTTCAAATGAATCAAACACGTTTAATCTTGCGTTAAATGGAAGTCAGCACACACCTGACACCATTTAAAATGCCTCTAATAAACCCTAAATAAAGTTGCTGTTCCATTACGTGTTTCCTGACATTTTTGCCTTTCTCTGTTGTGCCAACACTGTGCCAATTCCCTTCACCTTGACCAAGTTGATGCTGAAGCTAAACAACTCAACGCATGATCCTGCCACCCACTACTTACTTTACCCATTTGCAATGGTGTTCTTTTGATGATGAGTGTGTTTTGTGTGTGGTCTTTGCGCTAAAGGATGATCACATTTTTTGCACCCGAGGCTGAGTCATCTGATTTTGACGATATGCCGATACAGAGTCCAGAGTCTGATATCTCAGCAATCTGCAATTTTTATTTTATTGTTGAACAAAATTATGCCTATATGACCTTTTTTATTTTCTAGTGGAGCAGTGAATTAAACCAAGTAAAACATTGAAATCATTTTTTGTTTTTGGGCACATGAGTTTTTTTGGTGGCATATTAAATTAGTTGTGTTAAAACGCAGCTTTCCGCCGCACTAAATACGTGGCTCTTGAACAGGGAGGGGTGTGTAGACTTAACAGTATATCCACTGTATGTAGATGGGGAAATGAATGCTCTCACCATTGTTGTCTTTGTCTAATCTCAAAAATATCCGGTCAGTGCATTCTTCAGCTGTCAGGGAGTTTGGTTCAGTTAAACCTGCTGCTTCGTTCATCTTATAAACAGCCTGGGAACATGTGGCGAACGCAAAATCGCGTGATGTTAGGAATCACACATCAAACATGACTAGAAAATACTCATACGCACACCTGCAGAATGCCGAGCATCTCCTCCCTTATGATGGCACCGTCTCCATCTTTGTCAAAGAGCTTGAAGGACCAGCGTAGCCTCTCCACTGCTGAACCATCAACGAGCATGCTGATGGCCATCACATACTCTCTGAAATCTACCAAGCCATCCTGGAACGATAGGGGCTCTTTTTTTTTTTATGACAGCTTTGTGTTAACTGCACACAAGTGTGTTTAGTTGACCTTTCTTACCTCATTTTTGTCCAGCGTGCGGAATATCTGTTCTGCATACTCGGCTGATTCTCTGCCCACTGTCACATTGCAGAAATGCCTTTGAAACTCATGAAGAGTAATGAGTCCACTTGGGCATTTATTAATAAACATTCTGCCACACGACCACACAAGGAAGATACATTTCTATTTAAGGGGTAGAACAGTTTTAATTGGTAATTATCATACATGTACAGTTTTAAAAATCTAAATGAAAAAAAAAATAATAATACATGAAATAAAAGATATCTTACTGTTTTAGAACTCATGTCATTTTCAGCTAAAATATATGGATTCACCAAATAAAAAATGACTTAAATTCAAAATTTGAGCAGGATGTGAATAAGTTTGTCTTCTTAATGTTTGACATGTAGAAAGAAAATTCCGTTCAATAAAGTGTCAGATTAGTGGGAGAAACATATGTCCGAGGTCAGCGTGTGGAGATTACACGTGTTGGAAAGCTTGATTAAACCCTGGAGATGAGTGCTCAGATAACTTATATCATTTTGGACCACTTCTTCCACAGCATCCCGAGAAAGTGGTTTATATTTATGTCCTTCAAACAGTTTGATTTACTCTTGAACATTTAAGTAGGCTTAGTAGCGTTACATAGATTAGTCATTATCGAAGCGCTGAACATAACATTTTTGGAGCGTTATCGTAAAGAGAGAAAAAAAGAATGCCTTCTTTTTTCTCTTTATGCGATAAGGCAGAAAGGCACCCCGGTGGTGAGTAATACACATGAATGAATTTGTACCTTTCTTGCATTCATTAGTTTTATCATTTTTAAGTACAAAATCATTTTATATATACGCACATTCAAAAGCACAAATAACCATTACCTGGACCATTCGTAGAGCTCTGTAATATAAGACTCTCCCCTCCAGTGAGACATGCTCGCAGCCTGGCCCATTCTGTGGAGCAATCAGTCTGAGTTGAGCCTTCACTTCTACACAACAAACAAATCCCAGCTTAGAACACTGCCTTACTACAGTGCGTCTGAAAATGACTAAAAGCCGATCACCTCAGTGGGTACAGTCAGCTTTTTTTCAGATAGCAGGATGGAGAAAAAATCTCAATGAAACAGTGATTGCAAGTACAGATGTTCACAAAGTCCGATACATGATGCTCATTTGGCATGATGATGCTGCGTACATAAGGTTGGTCAGGTTTAACCACTCCTGTTCAAATGTTTAGGAATAATTCTTCCTTAAAGCATTTATTCATACCATTTACATGTTTCCACTTTTATCTCATTACAACTTTAAATGAATTTACTTCGTGTAATAAACCAACACAAAGTGGTGCAAGTGGAAGGAAAATACTGTAATTCAAATCTACCGTGCTGTATGTGATGTGCAAAACTACCCACAGGGCTGTATGTTTCATTGTGGTTATGGTGTATTCAGGGTTAAGTGCATTTAGGACAACTTCTATTTTGGTCTCAAAAAGCACATTATTACACCTTGCCGTGTCCCCATCTTGGCTTTTGGAAAACCACAACCAAGACAGCTTATGACTTCCCAACCACCAGGGCTGGACTGAAAAGAAGAAGAAGGAGGGGGAAAAAAAAAAGGCCCCAGCTTTTTGACTTGGACCAGCACGCACGAGCGCATGTGAAGGCATGCTCGCAACTTCCTCTGTAACTGAGAAGCTATTGTTTCAGGGTTTCATGAAATAAAATGCACACATATCCCGCACCTTGCTCAACACACTCATAATACAATCAGAATCAAAGTCTAAGGAAAGAAAAACAATGTTTTACTGAGCTTAATATTATATTGTAAATGGATTAATGGGCTGCACCCTCTAAATTGTGGGCTGGCTACCTGGTGTTAAATGGGGGAAAATAATTAAACAGCACCGCATCGGCCCTAAAACACACCACCGGCCCACCGGCCTGTATGCCAGATTTGTGGAATGCAAGTTGTCATTTGGAAAGATGAATACCATTGCATGTCCCAATTTGAAGATTTGTATTTGTAAACAAACAAAAATGATCATTTCCTTTCCAAAGTTCAAACTGTTGCATATTCGAGGAATCGGATTAAAAGGTTTTTATTTCCATCCATTCAAAAACATGGCATTATTTCACATTGACAGTGTAGAACATACACAAATGTAACATGACAGAAAAAAGGTTAAAAACCTAAATCATTGTATACCAAAGTAAAAACAAATCTTTTATTTTGATTCAACCCAAAGATGATCAGTTTGCTTTCATGGAGGACTACATGAATTTGAGAATATTTACAAGTAAAAAGGTGACATTTTGAGAATTTGCATGATTTTAAATAAAAATATGAATTTCATAATCAGTTTGCACCTCTAGTTGAAAGCTTAGAAAACTTATAGTTGTAATTATAAATTTGCGTGTGCCTGGATCTATTTGACAGTTTCTGAAAAAAATGCACATGGTCATATTGGGAGCTTAGTAAACTAACATTTATTAACAAGACAGCCTGGTAAGAGGTGCCACACTTGTTAATTGTAGCAGCAATATGCCATAGACAAATACAGTAAAGGCTTCCTCTCGAGCCAAACATGAAAGAGTAAATAAATTCAGAGTGGCAGGACGTGGCTTCAAACAGTACCGTGTTTTACAAATGTCAAATTCAAGCTCAAAGTCACTGTGCAGTGGCAGTCAGTTGTATAAACGCTCACGCACCGGTCAATCATGACATCATATAAAAGAGCCATGCAACTGGAAAGAGAACATATCAAATCTAAACATGATACCTATCAAACAAAAACTATGGTGTCACTTAAGAGTAAGAGGTAAAACAAGAACCCTTCCAGCAAGATTTATCACCCACCAAAGAAGCTTAAGTGGAGGATGACAACATTAGGAAAATGTAGCTCAACGACACTGCAATGATTGAATTAGAAGAACGGACATAACGTGGATAATCTAATTGACTAGCTCATGTCTTTGAAAAAACTGCCCTGCTTTTGCAAATTTGGTCAGGTAGTTAATACAGAAGACGAGATCACAGCGCCTGCTTCGTTTAAATCATGACTGGCATAACATGCCAAGCGCTGTCAAGTCCACAAGTAAGCCCTACTTTCAGTCTGCTGAGGTGTCACACATGAAAATAAAACAGACCGGCCTATTGAATGCCAGTGTGGAAACGTCCAAAGGCACTTTGGACAAAAGCAGGAGTGTCCACGAGTTAAGATCCTCTATCTGTAGGCCCCGCCCCCACCCCACCCCCACCCACCCACCGTATTTCATGCATATGTTCGTCACAAATCATAAATAGCTGTAATGGTAAAACTTTCAACAGTCCCAAAAGGATACCAGTGGGAACAATGGCAGCATGCATGCATGGAATTACAATATATTGTACAACTCGGCTGGTACTCGGTCTTTGGCCGCATCAGTTTCAGTGACTGAATGGTATACGAACAGTACGTGTGTAGTTTAATATCTCATCCTTCACAATGGACTGAATCACAAAAGGCTTTCATCTGCACACATGTACACAAAATGCCTAACAGGGTAACAGATGATCTTAAAATGCATTCATTTTAAGACGATGAATGGTACAACTTTTCACAAATAGAAATGCAAAGAAAGAAAAAGACTAAAGTATTGAAAGTAATTGAGACATACCACTCAATCAAAGAACAGGATTGGACCTGTCAGTTCCACCTTAATCTAAACGATTCAATTCATCAAGATTTCGTTTCACAATTGTATGCTTCCAACTTTATGGCTTTACGTTGGGGGAAGACCCCGTTCTGATGCCGCACAATTGCCCAAATGCTCGCTGCAAGGTCCATAAAGGCAGCAGGCTTGGGTGAGTTTTGTGTGGAAGTATGAGCCCTGGCCTTAAAACACACTTGTGATAAAACATGGCATTGCGCATAAGCAGGGCCTTTCATCATGTCCAACATCAGTGACTCCAAAATAGAAAGCTTTCCCAGAGTACGTACTTGTGTTACACCTGCAATGGAATTAACTTACTCCCTGTATTTGTAATGGCCAAGTGTCCAAATACTTTTGTTACAATAGTGTGTAATGCTTATTGTTAGTGTGTTGTAATTTGAGACAACTTCAACCCATGTAAGGCCATCTGGTTCAAGAGCTCAACAGTGAGACAGAAATCCCGCAATTTGCCACACGAGTGTTCCTGTCTAGTGGGTTGTGTGCAATGTCAACCGTGGGCTCAAAAACATGAGGTAACTCCAAGTGAACAACTCATTCAAATGTCAGATCACAGTACAGCAACAGAAATGGACCTGTCTTGTAAGAGGAGCGACGATTACAAGGAAAACGGGCCATTCGCGAAACATTTATGGAATGCATGACTGCATAAAATAATCCCTTAAACCTCTCAATAGATGGCTGCTACTGATATAACATGAATTTAAAAACTCAAACTCTGCTTCTTATAAAGCAGACTACAAGTAAGAACGCAGTTGCACATTTCAAGTTTCGGTATGTAGGGGAATAATGTAAAAGGTCAAATACTGCTACAGCTGTTAAGAACTGTGTGACTATACAGTATGTTAAAAGCGGGTGGCTTTTGTTCCCCATCAGTCCTGAGTATTTCATACTATCACTCAAAAAAATAAACTATATCATAGCTTTAATAAGACAGATACGAGGTGATTGCTGAGCCATTATCTCTTAATGTCGAGTTAAGTGCCATTATGAATTGCACGTCTGGGTACTGCACTGTTCACAAACCCACAGGGAGTTATAACGGTGACAATAACTTCCGCTCTGAGGCAAAAGTAGGAAGGGCGAGGTTCACAAACACAGGAGCAGCATCGCTCCATTTTTATCAAAGTTAAATGTATATATATATATATATATATATATATATATATATATATATATATATATATTAAAAAAAAAATCAATTCAGTGCACTTTTTGCATCACTCCCATCCTGTGTTCAAGTGTAGGTGGAAAAGCAGGACTCCCGAAGCACTGTTTCGACAATGTCCTTTAGACATAATACATTTGCCAAGTGTGTGAGGCCTCACTGAATATTAACCAGTCAATGATCCTTTTCCATGGCAGGCAGATTGCGGTAAGGCTTTGGAGACAAATGTAAATCCTCCAGAGAAAAGCCGGTGGTCCTTATCATTGGTGTCCTTGACAGAGCTCATAAGATTGCTTAATAAATAAAATACACAACCTGACGGAGCATTTCTGTCACTTTCAATCGCGGCTTCTATAAGGACCAGTGCATCTCTTCAAAGTCCTCGGCTTCACCCAAATTCGAGTCTGTCTCCAGGAGTCTCATGATCACTGCCATAGCTGCTTCGTCATTGCTAAGACTGCCAAGGCCCGGTTCAACCACGCTGTCCAGGTCAAGCTGTGAGTTCTCCCCTGCGGTGGGTTCAGAGAAACAACAAGCTTATTGAGGTGCAAAGAATTTGCACTGTAAAGACTATTTCTCAGCATTTGTTTAGATGACAACAATGTTGTGAACAGAGGTGGGCATTCCCTCTTGACCGATCTGTCGATCCGTCTTTGACGGATGCCTGTCTCTTCCGCTGTTGTTTGGATCTGTCTTGTCAACTGCCTGTTTTTTTTGCCTCAAAAATCAATCCTGATAGTCTGTGAGATGTATGAAAAGTTATCAGTAGGGGTTGGTAGAGTTTTTCAGATTTGTAAAGGATTTTGGTTTATGGTCTGGACTGTTTTCTACGACGCTCTTTGACCTGTGTGCCTGTGTGGATGAGGTGCTCCAGCGAACTCCCCTAAATTCCTATACAGTCCTAGCTCTCCACAACAGTGCACAATCTGTTCGACTATGATGTGTTGTTTTGGGGGTGGGGGTAGATGGAAACAATTATGGAAGCGCGGTTAAAATAATATTCAGACTGACCGATTGGCGATTACTATTTGGTCCGGCTTGACAAATAGACGGATGGCGGAAGGGTACCCAGGCTGCAGAAGGATGGCGATTGACAGACCCGCAAATTTGAGTAAAATGCCCACCTCTGGTTGTGAATTCACGAAAGCCTCAGGTTTTAGAAAACAATCTGTATACTGCCAACAACACTGAAGAAGAAACTACTGTTTACCAAGTTTGTCAAATGAAAAATGTTAACATTTTACCAGACAAGAGACAGAACAAGCCCTTTGAGATTTATGAAAGAGATCCATAGATACGAGATTTATTAAAAACTTGCATGGAAGGAGACAGTGGAAATACAACCAGGATGGCTGTTGCTCAGAAGCGCCTGCCTATTTCTCCTTAAATGAGGTAATAAATACACACCGAACAGACTGACAGTAATCATCAGCCTAATGCAACTGTTTTCAAAGGTTTGCATTTTCAGGCTCCAAAAAAAACACACTCATTTCGTAAATGAATTCATATTGAGTTAAAAACTGTTTTGATTAAATGACCCCCAAAACAGGATCATAGAATGTACCCACCCATTAGTGACTCCCCTCCAGGAAATAGAGCTCCCTGGGGGTCATCCGAGTTGGACTTTTCTGGCATCTCCATCTCTGCCGCATCCCCATTTGGCACCTGAACAGCAAAAGGCATGATGGTTAAAATTTTTTTTAAAAAAAGGTGATAAACCTGTGAGGGCTCACATAACACATGACGTTACTTTAATTTAAAGTAATATTGTGTCCCCCACAAGTCATATAAAGCATTACTGTAGTCAAAAACTTGAGACAGAACTTCAGATTCAACAACCCGAGGAAGTGTGTTTTCAAACATCTGACTGCTACTCTCGATTGCCTGTTGCAGTCTCAGTCATACCATTTTTTTTAAAAGACGTCAACACCACAAGACAGCTCACTCATTTTTATCATGTCTGAACTTTTTCCATTGACAGCTGCATTCAGCAAAATGGAAGAACAGCAGACCACTAAAACAAAAAGGTAAAGAATGTCTATTACACATGCTAGAGCCAATAAATTAATGGGGAAAAGATTTTTAGAAGGAAGTCAACCCAAACTATGCAAGCCCACTAGTTGAAACAAAGCATTCTGATAAATATTGCGTTTGTGGAGTGAGTTAATCCACCCGTTTTAGCCATCTCTGGGGGCGGCCATTTTTTCACTTCTGTCGACTGAAAATGACATCACAACTGCTCAGGGCTCAGGTAACGACCGATCACGGCTCACCTGTTTTCTGAGGCTGAGTACGGGTATGCTGATGACCTTGCATTGATCTACTCTCACGAAAGCTGGCACATGGTAGAGGAAGCACTTACTGACGATATGACTAACTCAAACTGAGTTTGACCAAGACAACCATCACACCATTCCACTTGACACCAGCTCTGTCAACCGAAATGGGACTCGACTGCCGCATAATCCGTCCCCCATGCATCTACGATTTACATCCGACTTCATGATGGTAACGTGGATCTCACAGCACTTGACGAAACCGCAATCCAGTGGCTACAGTGCCTGAATGTAACAGTGTGACCCTTGCTGTCTCAAACTAAAATTCTTTATTTCAAACTGAATTTGAATGAAGAGTATAAAATTCACTCACATTGTTGTTGGCTTGGTTGTGAGTAGTTGTGAGTGGAGATTTGTCCAGTGGCAGACTAAACGGGCTCGCGTTACCACTGGAGGGCGATGAGTTCATTCTAAAGTAGAACAGAACATTACAATCATAACAGACATTTGCGACAACAGAAGTTAAACAAAAAAAGAAAACAGAGAGAGAGTGCTGGCGCACCGCTTATGCGCACCCCTGACTATTACGGTTCCTCACCTGTTGAAGTCAAGCAGCTCATTGGCAATCTGAGTCCCAATGGTTCCCGCATATATCATCGTACCAGGTGTGGTAGAGATGCCTGGTATAACTGGAAGAGATTTCTTTCCATCATCTAAAATAAACGGGTGATGACAAAACACGCATTTCTACCATCCTTCTAGGACTCAAATATCTCTCGACAACACAGTACAATAGCTACAATAATTTTAACTGACCTCCTATAGCCTTAGAAGACTGTTCAGTCTTGTTCCCTGCCCGACTTGTTCGACTGTGATCATGCCTGTAGTGAGAGAAAGGAAGAGCTCTGATGAAGTAGCTGCGTTTTTGCAATAAACAATGTGTGAAACATCTACTACTTACGATATGACTGTATTAGTTGACACAATATATTCAACTTCTTTGGTCCATGGGTTTACAAAACTAAACCACTGACTTTGCAGTGTGACAAAGGAGCCATATTTTGTTTTAAACTTGTAGCGGTTTGTTTCTATTTTCTCTTTACTTCGCAGCACTGGAAGAGGTGAAACACGGTCAGGATTAGAGGAAAGGGATTATGTTGTCATGGTTCAACCCGCATCGAGGGAGAGGGATGTAACTAACCACCAGGAAATGTAACTTACCCTTCCGATGACGGTCAGCTAAATGTGCCAAGTCGTCTTGATGGAAGTACTCATAGCATGAAGTACCAAGCAATTCTTGGGGAAGGTAACCAAGAATGGTTGTTGCTCTGTGAAGAGTCACTCAACTGTTAGAATCCCACTTGAGAGTAACAGCAGTGTAAAGCAACATGTAAAAGCAATGAAATAGGACTCAAATATCCAAAGTGAATTCAGCACTAAAGTAATTGAAACTGTCTTCATTGTAAAAATGGATACTCATGATATGTTTACATTTGGGGGGAAAAAACCAAAAAGAATTGATTTGAGGCACTCAAATTCCAGTTTACCTTTGATCAACAAAGGTGAACTTGCCATCCATGGTATAGCGTGTGATGAACTCTGTGGGCTTGACCCGGAAATCGCCGTTCATTTGGGGAGACGAGTGGGAGTGGATGCGGCCCACAGCGACCAGACAACTGAAGTGAGAGCCATCCTGTTTGTCTGCGTCGCCCTCGCCCTCTGCTTCCAGCTGACTGGAGTGCCAGCTGCGCATGTAGCCTGTGCAGTGTACTGTACAGTACTTCTGCGACTCTAAGTACACGCATATACAGATCAAATTTAAATGGCACGTCTTGATATTTTTGCATATACAGATCTGCTTCATATTTTGTCAGAAAAGAGGCTACATATTTATATCAGACTTGATCAAAATGCTTGTTTTAATCAGGTTCATTTATGCTAAAGGCTCAGGCTTTTCCTGAACCTGCCCGCTATGCACATTTTTATGCTCACGTTCATTGTTCACAGAGCGAGGTCTTAAACCTGCTACTAATGAAAAATTCATATGCTTTCGTTATTCATCCCTAAAATATTCCCTCTCAATATATGAAATGGGTCCCAGAATCATTTTACTACCTTTCTTTTTGGAGGTGCAGGCCTGCAATTCCTTCTCAGCTTTGACCAAGTTTTTGTTGCACTTCATGCGACAGAAGAAGGAGCGCCGTGCACCTGTACACAGTCGTGCTGCGCCGACTGGTAGGTCAGCCTGGACCTGCAAGCCAGCTGTAAATACGACAGTATCACTCACTGTAAAGTAAGTTCACACACACACACACGCTTTGAGAAATAGAAATAATTGTTTTACTTTTTGCATCTATTAGCCGTTCTCGTGGGTACACTTCAGAGGCTGAGAGCTGCTCCTTCACTTTACCTATGTCTTTAGGGTGCACATAATCAAAGAAGCTCTGTCCAATCAGTTCCACCTGCAGGGAGAAGACGGAATTTATCAACCCGAGCTACTATGGTGCCCAAGAAGTCATAATCCATATCACATTTCTAACTAATAACACAGAGTACAGTGAGTGTAGATTTCACAACCCAGAACACACTAGTAAATCTATAAATTAACGAGTAATGAAAACGAAAAAGTCACAAGAATAAAGATTAATTTTATTTCTATTGTAAGATAATAGCTTTTTATACACAGACCAGCCACTACATTATGACAACTTGCACAATATGAGATCCAATATATTTATCATTTTTTTCTGCCTATACAAGAACATACCGTAAATGCTTGATTGACACCAATTATTAACTCAGCAATATGTTTTGTGGCTATAGCTTGCAGTGATGTCGAACTGTACTGCGTCATCAAAATAGAACTGACAATACCCAATAATTTGCTAAAGCTCTTGTATTTCATATCTTGGTATTGTTGTGGTCATTATGTTGTTGCTGGTTGATGTGTACTCTTTGCTTTTAGGTGTTTCCCATTTAGTGTGTTAGGAGATTCACATGCTGCAGGTAGAGTAAAAAACAAAAAAAAAACAACAACAAATAAACAAAAGAAAAAAAAAAAAACAAGTGTTACCCGACTATAATTTAATATCTTCGTGATGGACTCTGAGACAAAAACAATTTTCCCACGATCACAGCCGACTACAAACAGGAACCCATCTGCAGCCTGCCGACAACAAAAAAGAGAAAATCTGAAGGATATGCTGCGCCACTGTGATAACATTGTCAAAACACTATAAACGATGTCAGGGAGACTTTACAGTAGTATGAAAAGCATTAAAGCTCCTGAATAACAATTAATTAGTGGTGCTCCGATCAATTGGCCACCGATTGTGAATGGACGATTTCTGTGGAGAAAAATGTCCTTCAATGCCTTTCATTGCCAACCCAAAAAAACGATCACCCGCAGTTCGTACTTTGCAGCCTGCGGCCAACTGGAGACAAGACTGCGTGCGGTGTAGCGTCCACTCCCGCTTTCCTTGACACTGCACAGGCGTGCAGCAAACCAAGCAAACATGTTGCCATGTGGAGCTTTTATGTGATTTGAGATTGTGCAGTTAATCCATGTGATCGGTATCGGACTCATCCCATTTCACTCATGGATCATCGGTTTCGGAATCGGCAGCATAAAACCCTGATCGGAACACCCCTAATTAGAATCGAGCATGACAAGTTAGTGCACATAAAGTCAGACGCCAGGATTTTTACCTTTAAGATAAGGTGTTGGAGCTCCTCATCAGGCAGGAATGATGGTTTGTAGTTGGTGTCAGAAAAAGAGCCTGCAGAACCTGAAATATGGAAGAATTGAAAACCATTCCAAAGTGAGTGTTTTCCTCTTTGCGACTAGTTCATTTGCCCGGTGACAATTGCCTTCTCTAAGCACATTGAGTTGCCTTGTGTATGAAATGTGCTATATAAATAAAACTGCCTTGCCTCATTCAAAGTTAGCGGCGTGACATATTCTGGTCAGAAGTGTGAGAGGAAGACCCTGACCATTCAGGAGAAGAACTGGGTTATGCAGCTGCTGCACCGAGAACACTGTGTTCCGTTGCCTCTCAACATAACCCTGCTGTGCAACTCCATACCTGAGGCATTACTGCCATCTCTCTGTCGTCCGAGCACACAGCACTAACAGTAGCAGTATGGCACGGTATTTTCTGTACCTTTTATGCTTGCTATTTCTTGTGTGTGTTCAAATATGTTGACAAATGTATTGGTTATAAAGTATAAAGGAGAGCTGAAATTCTATTCTTAAAAAAATACTTCAAATATATATTTCTATGGTCTCTCTGCATCACAGATTTTTCACCTCTTCCAGGTTTGTCTGATATGGAACATAATCAACGCATGAAACGAGGGTTCATTGTAAATCCTTTTAATCGATTTCATACTTCTGTCCTCATATTATAGGAGTGTGAAAGAGTGGCAAAAAGAAGCAAGACAGGACAATACGGGTATAATTAGAGAGGCCTCCAACACCTGTTACTCGTCCTGAGCGATATGGAAAAATAAATCTATCACGATATTGGCCAATTTTATATCATGATATATACATATACACACACATTTATACATATAAAGACACATAAATACATATACACACATATACTAGGGGTGTAACGGTATACAGTACGTGGGTGTATTAATACGTTTCGGTATGGCATGTTTGATTCGGTCCACCTTGTGTAGCGTTTTTGATCAGTTTTTATTATATGCACAGGCGCTATTGATATACATACGCAAACAAGCCAGATCTCGAGGGTCCCCCCGTACGCTGTGGTCTGATGTTTGGGAATATTCTGGCTTTCCTGTTAAAATTGCTGATGGGGAAAGGTACGTGGATAAGTCCCAAAGTTGTGTGCCGACATTGCGACATGAGATTGGCGTAGAGGTGGACGATATATATTATCATCGATATCATCGTGACTCTTGCTTTCACGATGTGTAATTTTACATTATCGAGTATTAACACTGCCTGGAAAAGCGAGTCAGCCGATGGCCGCGAAGTATGAGGAAATGCTAAAAATCTGTGTGCATTGACGGCAGAGGAGGAGGAAGTGATAATAATTCGCCGAATCAGCGGGCAGGACCAGGTCACTTGACTCTGTCCGCACTGCGGCCGAGCTGTTTCAAATATAGAGGAGTGTCGTGCGGGGATTCATAGTGAGGCGCGAGCCCACGTCGTCCGTAGTCTGTGAATGGTGTGGGGTTGACAAGACTGACGTCGGTGGGAATAACATTCTTAGATGTGCCAAAACGGTCACCGTGAAGAGCAATTTTGTTGCACCACGAGCCATATGGATTACGAGGAAAACTTGGCGACCACGCAAGCACGTTAAACGAAAGCTTAAACACGCACTCAGAAATCGGTCGCCGAGTTGAACCAACAAATATAAACGCACGCACTCACGAGCACACACACTGACTACTTTAGCGAGTCACACGTGACATCCTGGATGATCGGTTAACATTCAGTTTACACGCTTGTAGTCCGCATCATTCATAACTAGCCTGTATTCCCGAGGCATGTTGGACAAACTACGACGGCTTATTAGTGTGATGCCAGGATAGACCCAAACATGAATAAAGTCACAAGTCACACACATCACAGTTGTGAATGAGTGGGAAAATGCACTTTTCGGTAAATTGCAGTTTTGTTATTCAACTTTATTCTGAATACGGTGACCAATGTATGAGAATAGGTCTGGTTATGACGACGTCTTTTTTTTTCTCTCGCTGGGTGACACTTCCGTCACATATCAAATTGTTGCCCATTCTGATTGCTGTATTTAACACCTTTTTCTCATTTTGATTGCGCTAGTAGTTGGCAGTGGTACACCAGTACGTACTGCAGCTCAAAATGTTTTATCATTCTGGAATAATGGCGGAGACATTTAAATGACATAAATATTCCTAAAAATCAATGTAAGTCTATACATAATTTTTGTTTTTCATTGTTAAATATTGCCGTAGAATATCATGTTTTGCAAGAAGCTGTATTTAGCAATTTAAAAGAGATGCTGTTCACAAACGCTGTCTATCTATTGGTCTGTGAAGCAAGTGCAGATTTAAAATATTTTTTGTAGAATATCGTCAAATTATCGTCAAGTTTTTAAAAAAAATATCAATACTTTTTTTTTTTTTTTGCCCATATCGCCCACCCCTAGATTGGCGGCTATGTTGCAGGTAGCATGTCTAACATAAGGAATATCCGACTTTGAATGTTTCTTAGACGAGGAAGTCTTTTTAGCCAAAAACGTCAAACTGAAAAAGCGAGATATATCATATTGTAGCATCTTCCAGGAACACGCCGTCAGACGTAGTTTAATTATCACGTTTTTATTAATCCAACCGGCCACTGTGGGCCGCAGCCGACGCAACAATACAACAATCGTTTCTTTCAAAATTACAACAGCTGTTTCTCTTCTTCGTTCTCCGCTCCTCCTCTCGCTCGCCGTACGATGCATTCATGAACCTCGGAAACATCTCAGCAAAACACAAATCCGACCACAACACAGATAACCCGATTCGTTACAATATGCTGCTGAACATTCAAAGATTTCAATGCCTAAAAAGTCTATATCATTTCATAAAGACTTTTTAAAGTCACGGTATTTTTTTCATTATAAAAAGAGTTTTAATATAGTTAGCATTGTAACTGTTATTGTATGTATCTTTTTCAATCACAAAAAGTGTATACATGTACTTAGGGCTGCCAAGATTAGTCGACTAATTACGACGACGTCGACAATTTTAATCGTCGATGCGGCTTTTATTTATATATTTGGCACATTATTTTACTCTCGAGATTGCCGCGTCTCGCTCTTCTCCTGCTGGCTGTTTTCCTATCTGCAACGCACATGCGCAGTGGTTGTAACCCTTTCTGATGTAAACAGAAGCATTGTGGGTAAAGTAGTGTCAGGGCGAATCCGTGTTGGAGTCCGAAAGTTATGGCGCATTTCACCACATATACTCAATACAATGCAAACCTGCTTGTCGTTTGTTGCAATATTATAGTGCAAAAAAAAAAAAAAGGTACTTCCTTGTGCCTGATTTCGTATCCTTTCTTTTTTTGTTACAGGTGCATACCACATTTTGATTGTGTAGATCAATTTACAACTTTTAAATCATGCATACTAGTGAAGAAGTCAATTAAGACTAAAATTAAAAAGCAACTGTTTATTTTAGATTTCTTTAGCACCGATCATTTTCCCAATTTACTCCTCTGATTTCACTACCTTCCATTTAAAAAAAAAAAAAAAAAGTCTTGGTGCCCAATAAGAGTGAAATATGTATACAAGTACTGTACTTCTTTTTGTATTCATAGAGCATTTCACTGTATTAGTGCAACTCTGCATAGTGTACAGTTTTGGTTCCATTTTAAAATGCACTAAAGAATTACAGTTAAAAATTTTAAGGCCAGAGTATCGCCATCAATTTAAATCGCTCGCTTATTTATAAACATGTCAGGAATGATGGCTTGAGCTGCAAAGTTTAATACAAGTTGAATGTACTATTGTCTTAATTGTCTTCATGATTAGTTTGTAGTTCAAGTTGTAAGCGAATGATGGCTATTATAAGAGCAGCAACTTGCTGCTGCGATTTGCCGCAATTTATATATTATCCGATTAGTCGACTAATCGCGACTACTGTTAGTGATTAGTCCATTAGCAAAATAATCGTTTGTGGCAGTACATGTACTGTATTGACAACTTGTCTTTAACTTGAATCCTTAGATGTGTCATAGGCTGTTGCTGCTGAGTGTTTAAAGATTTCAGTGTCTTAATTTACAAAATTAAGAGATCTTTATTGTTAATGTATTTTTTATTCTGGTGTAATTTCTTAGAATATCACCCAAATGGTTCGCTTTTATTTATTTTTTCTAAAAAAATGTGATGTTTACCTGTCAGCTTTTCAAAATAAACATAAGAAAAAAAAAAAGATTTTTTGTACCGAAAATATACCGAACCGGTTTCCAAAAAACGAACCGAACCGAAATGTGATTTAGCGTACGTTACACCCCTAATATAAAACAAACTAGTGGGAAAATGAACCTTCAAATTTGCTTCATGAACCAGTAGTATTCATTATTTTTATTTACCCATCTTATTTATTAGTTTTCATTGACTCTTAGATTTAATTTTGTCCCATTCATGTGTAATGTAGGATGACTTATTCAGTCAAGGTTGCGCAATGAAAGTTAAATCTGTTCTGATAAATCAAGCTTTTCTGTAAATCTTATAAAACACAGTTTGCTGCAGACAAATGACGATAGGCACGATAGAGAAATGACACGCTAGACTCATTTCTTTCGTCGTCACAATACATATCGTCATACTGCCCAGCACTAGTACAGTCAACATCCAAAATACAATTGATCTACTGCATATTTATAAGAGAATGAAAATCATGCTTTTGGTTTATGGATGGGGCCCAAGTAATATCTGGTACCTCTGAGGGATTTGAGGTGCTGCACGGCCATTCTGAGCACAGTGAGTTTGTCCAGCTTCCGAGACATTGGGTTACATGTTGGAATCAAGTCTGACAGCTTGTCAATGAGCGTGTTCATTTTGTCCCGTCTTCTTTTTTCTATTTGGCTGTGTGGTTCTCTGCAAAGACAAACAATTCCACCTTAAAGCGGAAGTCAACCCAAACATGTTTTTTTTTTTATGAATATGTTCTATGCAGGCCCACTAGTTGAAACTCCACATTCTGATTAATATTGGGTTTGTGGAATATGAGTTAAGCAACAAAATCCACCTGTTTCTAGCCATCTCATGGGGCGGCCATTTTGTCACTTCTGTCGATGGAAAATGTATCACACACCGTCAGGGCTCAGATAACGACAAATCACGGCTCACCTGTTTTCTGAAGCTGATCCGTGATTGGTCGTTATCTGAGCCCTGAGGGTATGTGATGTCAATTTCAGTCGACAGAAGTAACAAAATGGCCGCCCCCTGAGATGGCTAAAAAGGGGTGCATTTTGCTCATATTTTATATTAACCATAATGCCTTTTTTCAACTAGTGGGCCTGCATAGAACATATTCTAGAAAAAAATCAGTTTGGGTTGACTTACGCTTCAAAGCCCGTATCTCACTGAGCAGTGAAGGTTTGCAAGTGTGTGCACACGTACCGAATATTTTTTTGTTTTTTGGTTTGTTCAATGTTGCAAACAGTTGCAAAGACGTTCGCCAGACATTCTCAGTTGAATAGGTCCACGCAGTTTTTCTTGTCCCAATCAAATTCTGAACATGTTTAAAAATTTTTTGCGACAAGAAAAAGTGTTTGAGACGATTAAAATTGTTGGTGACAGTCTTTGCGACCTTGAACGAACCCTGACAAAAAAATAACATTCGCTACATGCACACACAAATGCAAACCTTCGCCGCTCAGTGAGGTACGGCCTTTAACGCAAGAGCAAATTCTAAATATAATGTAGAGTAAGAAGGTGTGTTTACTACCTGAAACATTTCATTTTGGCATGTTGATCATCTCCATCCGAGCTGTAGACAAGAAAAAAAATGTTGCAATTTGAAATATCATGGATGTAAAACGATGATAAACATCTGCAAAATACAAACTTTCAGTGTGGAACATGTCACCAAACAGCAGTTTTCATTGGCAAATTTTCAGTTCAATTTTATTTCATATTACTTATGTCAGATTTAAGTCAGTTCAGTGACCATCGTGGCCTTGCAGAATATACCGGGGATCATTAATTCACAAGTTAACGCCTCAATTGAATAATTTTGAAAATGATCCAACTAATTGATCTAGTTGTAATTTTATGTATTTCATGATACGAAAGCAGCTGTAGGGATCCTCGTGACCATGTCGGGACCCCCTAAGTTAAAAAAAAAAGGTACTAAATACGTTGACACCAATACTTATCCTTGCTGCACATTTCTTTGCGTGTCAAGTTAATTTTGATTTTATTCTGAAAAAAAAAACATGCAAAAAAATTTCATTACAATGTAGTACGGAAGGGGATTTGGGCCACTGGGGGGAAAAATAGGTTGGCAAGATTCTCATTTTTATCTCAGAATTCTTAGTCATAATTCTGACTTTATTCTCAGAATTCTTTAAAGTCAGAATTCCGTCTTTAAAGTCATAATTCTGACTTTATTCTCAGAGTTCTGACCAAAGAGAGAATTCTGAGAATAAAGTCAGAATTCTGAGATAAAAGTGAGAATCTTGCTTAAAAGTTTCAATAATACAATATAAAAATGCTAAATATGGGCTGCTTTACACTAACTTTTGCATTGGTAGCACTGGTGCTACAATACAAACCTTTTCAGTTGGTCGCACCAGCACAGGATTTGGGTGCACCCTTTTTGGGTGTGGTACAGCATGATCATATTTGCTGATGTATAGTCGTCTCTGAGCATGTCACTCTAGGCATGACTAATCGAATTCCACTCAATGCAACCGTTACACTAACGTAACAGTTGAGTTATTCTTGGTCTGAGTGGCTATGCCTGGAGACTGGAGAGGGACGGACGGATGACGTTGCAACGTCACTGCTCCACGCACGTTGTCACAAGTGCAATAAATTAGTCATTAAAATGTCAGGGGAAAACGCAAGCAAGCATAATGAACATAGAAAATCTGCATCTCGCCTAACATAAGTGCTTTTTGCAGCCCAACTGCACGTTGCAGCCTTGTTTCTATACATAACAGTATAGTAGTGATTTGCTTTTTATTTATTTTACATTAATGCCGTTGTAGTTGCAAGACAAGTACATTTATTCAAAAAAACAAGAACATAAAAAAAAAAATTGGGGGTGGGGGGGTTCCCTAAACAAAAATAGTACAGATAAGAATACCGTTAAATGACCTGATCGATAAGCAGTATCGTTAAGAGTAGTAGTAGTAGTAGTAGTAGTATTGTTGAAATCTTAACGATACCCATCCCTAGTGCACACCGGCATGTTATTCCATAATTTTTACAAGAAGTGTACTTATTCAAGTTTTGTCAACTCCCTGGTGTGCACAAGGACAAGCAGACACGGGTGCGTTTACAGTGAAACTATCAGCAAAGAGGAGTCGTTTACAATTTGAGAGGGGACACGCCACACAGGTGACATTAAAAACCAACGTCGTGCAGAGTATTTTAAACAAGCATACACACACATGCGCATAACACCTACTCGTTTTGGTCCTCTTCCATATCGGCATCGGTGATGGGGGTCAATCTTGTTTCCCTAAGAAGATGAAGAAAGAGTAACTAGAAGCATCACTGGCATCAATCTGATTCATGCATGAAAGAATCAAATCGAAAGCATAGTCAAACTTACTGGTTGTCCACACTGCCCTTTCTCTTCCGGGGCATATCCATGCTCAAAGACATGCCAACCATCGAGGACGGAGCCATCAGGCTGGGCAGAGGGAGGCAGTTCATTTGGTTTTCCTCAACCAGTACATCCTCTGCGGAAAAAAAAAAAAAATATAGCAAACTGCAGGTGAAAGGTACTGTTGGCAGATGTGACCTCTTTCAGTGATAGCGATGAGAATATTTGTCAACTAAAATGATGTGGCATCCCGCCAACGAGTTTTCTCGTCAACTACTTTTTTTTTTTTTTTTTTTTTTTAAATGAATGGGTGGAAGAGACTGTTTGGCACCTTCCTTGATATCGAGCCCGGGAAGCACTTTTATGGTGTACTGTGACCACTTGATGGCAGCAGTTGGTCTCTTTGGATAAAAACACGAAGCAGTAGAAGTACTGTCGAGATCCGCCATTACTTGAAAAAAGAGTCGTGTGTAGTAGTATAAAGAGGACGAGAGAATGGCGAAACGCAAGCGATTGTTCAATTACAAACAGCTCACGCTTGAACAAAGTGTTTGTCATGGTAGACCAAAAATTGGTGACGAGAAAGATGACGGAGTTGATTCAAAGGAAACTGAGGTGGAAACGTGACAGACACAGCGGGACGTATACTAGAACGTGAATATTAGATCGTTAAGGACTTCAACGTGTTGACAATCTCATAAAGCCGAAAGATCGTTTGATCGTCTACAGGGAACATTCTATACAGTTTAGCTCTATGGTGGCTCAAAGCCGCTGACGCATACCCGACCAACCAATCACAGCACGCACAGTGCACTCCCCGCCTCCCTGTTTGTTTGTACAGCGGGAAGCTATAGCGGAAAGTAGGCCTGCACGATGTGTCTTTTGAACATCGCGATTGCGATGTTCGCATTGCGATAGTCACATCGTAGGATGTGCAATGTTTTAACTTTTTTTTTTCTTAGAACACGCAAACTTTTGTTTTGCTTCAAAAAAGCAGCAAGCTTACTCCGTGCTTTTACACAGCCTGTCTCGCTCACCCCCTCCCTCCTGCCAATCAGTCACCGGCCCCTCCCCCTCCACTCTGCTGTGACTGTCTGCTCTGAAAACACAGGCGACATGGAGACAACAGCGAAGCGGCAGTGGATTTAGTCCCCAAAAAAAGTCAACATCCAAAATATGAAAGTACAGTATTTCGGCGATAAAAAGGAAGATTCAGAACAAAAAAAAACATCCTTTGCCAAAAGTGCCTCACCGTTGTTGTTACAATTGCCGTCACAAGCCACTGTATGAGCAGTTCAAACTAAGAAGTGGGACCCAAGGTGAAACTTCATCTACTCGAAAAAAACAATTACAGACGCCTTCGACAGCCTAACTCCTTATGATAAGAAGTCCAAACAGCACCGACAAATCTCGGATGCAATATGTTTTACAGACCGTTTTAGTTGTTGTTATATTTTTGTGAACAACTCAGGGGACTAATGCACCTGCTCTTTAATTTTTAATATTTTTGTTAAAATTTGTTAACAACTTTGCTGCAGTTTCACAAAGTTTTTTTTATTTATTTTAATGTTATATTTTTGTAAACAACTTAGGCGCTAGTACACCTGCTTTTTAATTTTTTTTATATTTTATAGTTTATTTTAATGGTGTTTATAACTCTGCTGCTGCTTTAAAGGTTTTTTATTTTCTTCTATTTTTTGAAATGACTCAAGGGCCTAGTGCACCTGCTTTTTATTTTTTTGTTTAAAATATGTTTTATGTATATGTTATATTTTGCTGCTGTTTACACTGAAGTGTGAAATACAATGTTAAATCTGTTATGTACAGAGACATGACCGCTGTGATCCCTTTTATATACAGCAATCATCATTCACAGATGACCCCCCTTAGTCTGGATTAAACGATATTATATGAATACAATGATGTAATGGTGAGTTAACCAAATTATTCCCAAACAAATCTATTCAAGTCATCTGGTGAAAATTCTATTTTTAACATCGCAATATCTGGCAACCCCCCCAAAAATCGCAACGTCATTTTTTTCCAACATCGTGCAGCCCTAGCGGAAAGTCACCACGACGTAGAGTTGGTCCCGAAAAGAACCTCCACGTCCACAGTTTTGTTTGGCTTTTCCTCGGAAGAGAAAGCGCAAACCAGTTATTTGCAAAGTTTGCAGATACTCTGTTCGGACACCAGATGGTAACACGACAAACCTGTTTAATCATTTGCGGAGAGAGCACCCAAAAAACTACGCCGACAGCCAAAGCAAGCGGAGATCAGACACATGGTAGCCAGAGGCGGCCGCTAGCTCCAAGCTAACACAACCTGCGGTAACACAGTCATTGAACAAGGGCACGCCATATGAAAAAACAAGCAAGAGGTGTAAAGAAGTAACTGAGGCAGTAAACACCGCAAACATATTTTTTTCAAGAATATATTCTATGCAAGCCCACTAGTTGAAACAGGGCATTCTGATGAGAATTGTGGAATAAGTGTTAATCCACTCGTTTTTAGCCATTTCTGGGGGCGGCCATTTTGTCTTCTGTCGACTGAAAATGACATCACAACTGCTCACGACGACCAATCACAGCTCAGATTCAGAGAACAGATCAGCCGCGATTGGTCGTTGTGAGCAGTTGTGATGTCATTTTCAGTCGACAGAAGACAAAATGACGAAAAACGAGTGCATTTTGCTGCTTGACTTATATTCTACAAACGCAAAATGAATCAGAATGCCGTGTTTCAACTACTGGACCTGCTGGGAACATATTCTTGAAAAAAAGATGTTTGGGTTTACTTCCACTTTAAAAATGTTTTGGTTTTCTGTAATTTTGACTGCAACCCGCTGCTTTGAGAAATGAAACTTAACGATGCACGTTGATAATACGTCGCACATAAAAGCAACTTCAGTAAAAACGGGTCATATTAGTTAGATGAACTTACGATCCTCTAGCTTTTTGCTTTCTGTTGTCTTCCAGCAGCACCTGGGTGACGTCGCTTCGGGTGTTTGTTTATCACTCGACTTTGTACCAACTCAGCTTTACAAAGGCTACAGACGACTAACTCGTTTGACTTTTTTTGAAATATGTCCATACTTTGGACTTGTCCACTTTTTTTTTTCTTCCCCGCCCTGAAGGCACGAACCGGCGCCGCCTCCATTTCTGCTGTTCTCCTTTCTTTTCTGCTGTGCGCACTTGTTTACAACTGAGCTATTGCACGTTTTGACGTCTTTACATCATCGACACGCGACAGTATGTGCGTGCCGACTTATTGTTTGTTTGTTTTGAGTATTAGTGACCCATCGCAACAACTCAAAACCAAAAACCAGCAGGAGAAAAACACTTCACTCCAAAATCCAAAATTGAGCAGGGTTTGTTGTTGCGTTCCATTTCCCTTGTTCTTGAGGTGCGTTCAATGACTACTCACACAGTAGGACACCTCGAAAACACATGGACTCATTCAATGCAGCAAACAGCGATAAACTACACATCTCTAAACAATATGGGCTTTTTAACACAGTGTGTATGTTACTTACAGCTTCTACAATTGTTTTCAGCCAAAGAAATAACAAATATGCACGTTTGTGTTTGATTTGCATTTTTATAAACAAGGTTTTGCCTCAAAAACAGTGCTTACATTTGCCAGTATTTTATTCAGCGAATTATTCACTGCAATTTAACACATACTGTTAGCAATAGATTCCACAGAAATATCTGGAAAGCATATTTAAACTTGGTATATCAAAAATAGTTTTGCACGGAAATCGTAATAGATAACTGTAGTGAAATGCAGCAGGTTTACTCTTTTCCAGGCAAACGTAGAGGATACATATTCTAGCATGCAGTAATTAACCTGCCAGAATTTCTGAGCAGGATCCATTTTCCCCAGGCAAAGTTACTAGGGGATACAAATTCTGGCAGGTTGTTACGGCCTGTTGTGTTTGTACAAAGTTTGTTCCAATCCTGTTCATGCTCTCTCGGCTGTCAATGGGATCTTCAAGTTTTTGGGTTACTGTAAAAGACATTAAATCACCTGCTGTTGTCTCGTTAGGAATGAACACCTACTTTTCTTTCCATGGCTCTGTAGTGAGGAACATCTATTACTCATCAAACCTCGCATGGTCTCTCCTTAAATTTCCTCCAGCTGAAAAGACTTTGGACTAAATCATAGTTTACCAAGCGTTCAAAGCAAAGCTTGCATGTGAGAATATTAGTGGCCACAGATGTCGACGAGTGAATGCCAGCGGGATACCAGAGCCTAGCTTCAGTGTTAGAGGCGCTCACGGGCTACATATGACACTATGCATACACTAACTTGCTCCCCTCTAATGGCTGATATTTCCAAAATGTGGGGTTACTATTACAATTGTATATTGATAGTAGTGCTTTCAAAAAGTTCCAGAACATTGGAGGCAGGGGCTGCAGTGGTAAACAAAATTGATCTGATGATTGTGATGTTTAAAAGGTTCACAGCTGTTTTGGCATATCGTAACGACTGCTTAGATTTCAGAGGTTTTCATTAGATCCCCAAACAATCGGTTGCCCTTTCTGCAACTGCTTTTTACTGGCTAAAATGGCATTATGGTTCATAGGTTTGTCCTTCTAAAATATATGCGTATGTGTTCATACGACCATCATGTACATTTAGCATTTCATGACATTGCAGTTGAATAGAATAAACCTCACATAAGGACATGTTTCGGGGTAACTGGATTACACTCCCCTAGTTTTAACTAAATACATGTTTTTTGCAACCGTGTGCTACCATGGCTCAGAAGTGAGTCAGACAGAAACGTGAGAGAACAGCACGAGATAAACCAAATGCGGCAGATACCCATGACATCTACTTTTAGCTTTTTTCCACACGGTGACCCAAATAGCAATTAACAGATCATCTGCCAGTAGATAACCAGGTTACAGAAACGACTGGGCATTCCTATGTGCATAATCCTGGTCACTACCTTGTGCGCTGATTAACATGCTCATTCATTAATTCCTTGAATGAACATCTGCTGTACTTAAGTGTGAGTTGTTGCATCTGCTGTCTACAACTCCACAAGCTCACTTTGTCAGGTAGCATGGTTAACACGGATTACATGGTTTGTACAAAAATCCACAGTATTTTGACAAGAGGTGCAATGATCAACAATCAATTGACTGTCAAATTACCCAATAGTTTTTTGGATGATCGATTAATTATTTAGATACCTTGCGGAATTTAAAATTGTCCAAATCCTCAGAATATCAGCCTCTCAACAGTAAATATTGTATTTCTGTAGTTTATGTAAGCAGGCTGAGTTACGTTTGTCCATGCATCCATCCATTATCGGAACCGCTTTATCCTGACGAGGCTCGTGGTGTTTTTTTCAAATTAAGATATTTGCAAACATAATTTGGAAAACAATGATCAACATATTTATTAATTCTATTTTGTGACACGTTACAGACCGAACCAGTACCTGAATACGAATTAATTTTTTAGCATTTTATGAACTGTCAATTTGAAATAATGACCAGTTTTTTTCATATACAATCACCCAGATTACCACCACTGCGCATGTGCGTTGCAGATAGGAAAACAGCCAGCGAGAGAAGAGTGAGGCGCGGCAGTCTCGAAAGAAAAATAATGTGGCAATAACAAATAAATAAATATAGAAATAAACGACGTGTCGTCGATTAAAATTAATTGTCGACGATTTTGATTGTCGACGTCGTCGTGATTAGTCGACTAATCATGGCAGCCCTACTCTCAAGTTGTTCTAACACTTAATTTTCCTCATTCATGTAGTGTAATGTACAGCAAATGAATTCCAAGCTCAAATAACATTGCAGTATAACATCTGTCAGGACTATTGGAGAAATGCTAGTCTGCATCCTGGCTACTGCTGTTGTGCCCTAGAGCAAGGCACAGGACCCCCCACCCCCCCCCAAAACAGTCTCCATTTGTACACCCCGCCACTCTGACAGTTCTCCTTGCTCGCCTGCATGTATGGTGTGCAACGAAAAACTAACATATGTGTGAATTTCCCCTTAAAGGATCACAAGTTTAAAAAAGAGAATTACATTATATTCCATTTCTTAAAAAGAACGTGTATATTACTGATACGTGCGGTCAGAGAAGACAGATTCTTTCCTGTATCACAGTATGTCATGCAAGTTTTGCTTTTTGAGACATTCTTACAGAACATTTTGGGTGAACTCTAAAATGGCATTTAGAAGGGAGTTTGACTGGGGGTTGCGCGGCAAATGCCTCAAATGTTCCTGTTTCAGCTGATTTAAGTTTGTGGGCAAGTGACAAAACTTTGCTTTTGAAAAGCAAGCGGCCCTATTTTCATTTCAGCATGGGGAAAATTTAATTGGAACTTCCATTGTAAAGGGGCTTAAAAATACCCAACCTACAGTATAACATCATCACACAGTCAGATAATTTACACTTCAATCTTGACAATAGAACATAAGCACCATAACAAAGAGGTCTTTAGCATTCTTAGTCGCGATTAACACACACTGTATTATTGCTACATTATGCTTCTTACATAGCTGACACTGCGCCCTCCCTCCAAAACACAAACCTGATCAGGATTTTTATTGTTCAGCGGTGAACTGAACTCAAATGAGTGCTGAACAGCATTTTCCTTCCACCTAAACTGCAAAACTTGACTCAAGATTACGTTTTTAATTAATATAAATGAAGAAACCCATATCATGTAACACCGCTGAGCTTCAAAAGAGAGAAAATGGATAAAAATAACCAATGGCACATTTGTTTCAGCAGAAAAACATTTATTCAGACACTATTTATTCGTTGCATGCAGTTTAAAGGGTGACTTGAATTCCTTATATTAGTGCATTATGGAAAAGATAAACACAAACCTGTTGGGCCTTTCATAAAATTATGTTTGAGCCATTTAGACATGTTTGTGAGAAATGTCGTCAAATATTTCCTTATGGCTGGTAGGCTTAAGTCGGTTTCACGAAGAATAATAGGTTTCAAATAGAATTCAGTACATGGACAAACCATTCGCATTTTAGGCTAAGGAAACCTGAACACGTCTAATTTATTCAGTTTTCTCTCTTTTTTTAGGGGGGTGGGGTCTTTGCATATTAACAGCGTAAAATTAACACAGTTGTCCATAAATATTAATACCCAGCGTTATGGTTTTGCTAACTTTAAGCCGGTTGCTCTTCACGACCAACAATTAAATAAATGGACGAACTCGTTCGATGGAGCACATACGATAAATGTTAGGTTAGCATTAGTGGTATTTAAAAGACAACGAGACCGTCATGTGTCAGCCCACACGAGTTGTTAGTGTCGAAAAGGCTTAAATGTCGACGTTTGAGACCCGATAAAAAGGCCCAGCTACAATGCTAAGCTAACATTCGCTTGATATTGCTCGTCTTTCAAGCTGCTGGACATCGCTCACCTTTCGTTTCAAATGTAATAATTATGGCAATTGACAGGCCGACACGGTCTTACCCCTCACAATACTATGGAAATATGAAATATAATAAAGCGTTGCATAAAGAGTCGAAAGGGTGACTTTGCTCTACTGATCTACTGACCTACTTTTGGGAATAGCGCAAAGTTACGGTCACCCGTTGCGGAATAAACAAGCGTAACGATAAAGCGTATCACACTCATCAGATAAATGCCAACGCGGGATGTTGAGCCCAAACGTAGGAATGATCAAACTTAGGGAAAATGTATTAAATAAGTGAATTACCTCTCATTTCGCCGTCATTTGTGTCACCGCCGCCAGCGGCAGTATGCATGGCCGCCATGGCTGGAGCCGGCCGGTGCGCTGGGGCCCAGGACTCCAATGCATAGATGAGGCGCTCGAATTACGTCGCAAATTCTGCCCTTTGTCTTGACCAACACCAGGAGCTAAATAGACAACGAAACATACATTGTTTTAAAGCTATCGTGCTTTTAAACAGTCAACAACAGAAGAATCGTGGACAGTTTGGTGGTGAAAACGCACGGAAAAGATGGCACTTGTCTCCTCCTACCGGATCACCATGTCTCCCTTTTGTCACGCCACTCTTTTACAGTATAGACCAGAAACCCAACACACACAGAAATCCATTGTTATTCAACTCACATGCGGGTAATTACTGACAACTATAACGATTTATTAAAGTCAGACTATGTCTTATGTATTCAGAATGTACATTCAAGTTGGACAACTACGCTGCGTCAAACAGAATCAACAAATGTGTATACAGTACAGTACTGTTAACAAACCCGACGATGTTTTTAGTGGACTTTGACAATATGCAGCAATTACTAAAATGCTGGAGGATGCTACACACTTTTTCACCAGTGCTACTGGAGCCACTGGAGATGTGTGACGAAAATGCTGTTTAAAATATGGACAAAATACGTGCAGACGTGCAAATACGTGGTCATAAGATATTTCATTTTTGATAATACATTTTCAATCCATGTATAAAGATCCACTATCTTAACCAGTGTAATTGGAACTATGCAAAGAGCAAAATAACCACATATTTAAGGCCTACTTTTTTTTTCCAGCGCAAAAGCCTCTCTTTCATAAAATTTATCATTCAAGGACGGCACAAAACTGCTGAACAAGTAACCAGCATTGTACATTTTTTCCACAAAAATAAACTCACTCAAGTTTTTAATATCATTGAGGTTCTATGTTTGTTCTGCATATCATTCAAAATCTGCAAAAAAATATTAGGCCTATACTCCATGTCTACCATTGAAGGATTTGTCCAATATTAGAATCAGGCTGGTAATTACTGACTCTAGATGGATGGCTTTATACAGTATTAGCCAATATGTTAGCCATATGTTGATCAGATGGTATTTGCATTACACATTAATGGTCATCACACACAAACAGCTAAATGTCCTTACACATATAACAATTAATAGTTAGGGAAGAAAGAAAACTACTGTATTTGAGTCTTGTGTAACGCACATCAACAGGCCTTTATATAGGTGCATGCATACAACTTTGTCTAGTGGAATGGAATGTGGCTTTGAGGGATATCTGACAGAGGTAGAAGTCCTTGTGACCAAGGATGTCTCCAGGCCAGACAACCTGGTCCTTGATGTGATAAACCATAGATGGAGAAGATCAGAACCACCATTTTTGATTAGACTAATCTGACGGGACAACACTATACTGTATATGTGAGGGTTGCATCTTCGACAGCGCCCTTTTCTCACTTCACCTCCATGAGTGTAAGTGTTCGCGAGGTAAGGAAAGAAGCCCAGATCTGACCGTGTCTGATTCCTGCATTTCAGAGATTGAAATAAATAGACGATCAAATTCAATCAACATGTGTTATTCTTGATTTACATTGGATGCCTTCTTGAAAGATTAAACGAACACACGCATTGGAAACTAGTTGTTTTTTGTGAACTAATAATTGAGCTTACATCCCAAGTGAGTGACCTGCTGAAATTTCCAACACCATCTATAGTGGTGATTGCTTATATTACAACTTAAAACTACCCCTGCGTATTTACAGTTCAACATTATTTTGTTTTTGAAATTTTATCCAGGGTTCACTCAGGGTTTGGTCGCAGGCCACCATTTGCCCATCTCTGTTATAGTGCCCTGTGATTGAGTAGTGTAGGGTGTTAAGACTCCTTTTCCCCCATGTCAGCTGGGATGGGCTCCCCACAAACCTAAACAGGATAGCTGTCTGAATAGTTATTTTCATAGTGTCAAATTTAAATGAACAACTATTTCATTGCACCGAAACCTCTCAAGTCGAGCACTTTATTCTTTATTTTTACCCGAGCTGTACTGTACTGTTCAAGTACGTACAACTTTATTATTGTTGTTTGTTCTGTATTTTTTTTTACCAGAACATAACAACACAATTGTCCCCTAGTATGTTTGATTGGGTAAATCACAATTTCATTTTTACTATTGAACAATAACGAGACAAATGATGTCACATCCAATGGCAGCGCTAAAACTATCAGTTCACAATTTAATAACTCTCAGGTTTATCTTATTAAACCACTGCTGTCCGGGGGGGGGCATATACATTTTGCTGCAGTGGCATCTGGTCTGCATTAATCTTGCAACACTTCTCACTCTGACCACTAGATTGTAGACTAGTACTGTTCAAAAATGGAATGCTTTACAACCAAAGCGTTTATTAGTCTATTCCGCTGTCTTTTTAATGTGAAGTTAATTTAGCCAACTGTTTGATTAGTAGATTTAAATTGTCTTAGAATCAAGAAAGGAAAATGATTGACTAGCTTTGTGACATTGCTTCAGTTTGCCACTATCTGCAAATTGAAACACTACAAGAATTGCAACAGTTGTATGTTATTCAAATGCATAAACCAGTTCACTAAATCATCCAGTAGTTGTGACGCTTGCTGACTTTCACCCTTTACTACAATGATTCCCAACCAGGGTGCTGTGGCACCTAGTGTGCTTTTAGACATCATCAGGGTTGTGCCAGGAATGTATCCAATTTCACTTAATTTGTCAGAAAACATTACTTATTAATTACAAATAAAAGTTTCCATTCATACAAGAGAATAAGTCATATGGTATATCCACGTTGTGATCAATTAAACAGGCGCAGATTTCACTTTGTGAGTAAATTAAGACCAGATCAGCATTATTTCATTTTTTGCCACAGCGTATCATCCATTTCCATCCAAGACTATCTTCTGCATCCTTCTCTCTCACTCTCTCAGTGGAAGAGCAATTGTCTCTCAAACCCCAGGTCGTGGGCTCGATCCTCTGCCCCTGTGTTGAAGTGCCCTTGACCAAGATGCTGGACCCCCAGCTGCTCCTGATGCGGCATCATCAGTAGGTGAACGAGGAGTCAGTGTGAAGCGCCTTGTCAGTGGAAAAGCGCAACAGAAGTGAAATCCAATTTCCATTATTTGGACTCAGCAACCTTGAAAACATGAAAAGACACATTATACACCAGTTTTATGCACCTTAATAAAAAAATACGACTGAAAAGCAGGTGTTTTTCAAAACAAAAAAAACAAAAAAATCATAGTTAAAGATTTGTGTTCAGCAGCCCAAATGGCCATAAAATCCACTTGTGATAAAAAGAAAAAAGTCATTTACCCACCCTTACTTTGAAAGCCTTTAGGTCAGGACTCCCCCATTGTTCGACACCAAACCCAGCCAACAACTTGTAATGAGGCACAGTCATGCTTGAGCAGTGATGAACGGATTCCCTCAAACTGTTCACAAAAAGTTGGAAGCATACCAAATACTTAGCAATATCTTGTAATGTTCAGTTTCTTGATCTTGAGAACTCAGAAATAAAGAGACCCCTTTATTATTATTATTATTATTATTATTATTATTATCATTATATCCACGACTGAGCAGAGGCAAGGAGTTAAGATACAAATTCATGGAGAGAAATCTTGTTGGGAGGATGCAAATCTGCTCTATTATATGGCAATGGTGTGTGTTAATAATGTTAATAATCTCTAGAGACTAGAGTTAGTCCTTCCTTGCCTTTATTTTATAATTAAGGCAATATTTTCCAATAGCAGCTTTAGCCAGATGCCACACGGCAACTCCACACCAGGGTGAGAGCCAGAAAAGTTCTAGTTCACTGGTCACAGTTTATAGTAACAGTAACACCCCTGTTGTCTATGTCAAGTCTTGTGAGATACCAATGCTATAACACAACGCAACGCAACGCAGCGCAACGCAGCGCAACGCAACGCAACGTAACATAATTTTATGTTTACATCCACGATATTAAAGCCAGAGCTGGGCATTTCGTCCTGGGGGCGGAACGGCCCATTTTTGGGACGGGGGACGGGGGACGCCAATTTTTTAAAAAAAGGATGGACTAAGCAAGGGTGGAGGTGGATTTTAGTTTGGCTATATAATTGTCCCTAATGCACGTGATGTGGTCGCGTTATTTTTTTTTTGGAGTAGGGGCGGACGTAAGGACGGAACCGCCATAAATGGCCGAGGACGGACGGGGTAGGAGGACTTTCATTTTTATGAATAAGGGCGGAGGGACGAGGCCGAAAGTGTACCCAGGTCGCAGGTGGAGGACGGACCCGCAAAAAAGGGTCAAGTGCCGAGCTCTGATTAAAGCTGCAGTATGTGAAGCATAATAAAGGCAAAGACAACCCCAAAAATTCTTTGCAATAGTTTGTTGTACAGCACATCTGTTTTCTGAAGCTAAGCCATGACTGGTCGTTACCCAAAACCTAAGCAACCGTGATGTCATTTTGAGTCGAGAGCAAGTGGCAAAATGGCCGCCGCTTGAGGTGGATAAAAACGGGTGGATTTTACTACTTAACTCATATTCCACAAACGCAATATTAATCGGAATGCTGTGTTTGAACTAGCGGGGCTGCATTGAATATATTCTTGTCAAGATTTTTTATGGGTTGACTTTCCAGTCAAATAAAAGCTATCCCTGCAATTGGCTGGCTTCCTGCTTGCCGATAGTTGGGATAGGCTCCAGCTCAATCGTGACGCTAAAGCGGATAAGCGCAACAGAACATGGATGAATATTAAAGCTCTGTTTGCCCTGATGGTCATGCAGTCAAAACTATTGTTCTCAATTGATGTGTTGGCATAACAACCAGTCACTTCAGTTAGTGACATCTTGAAGTTGGATCATCCCTAATATCGAAACATTATGAAGAGAAATCAATTCAATTAATATAATAATAACAGAGCTGGGCATGGCCCGACCTGCATATTTAATCGACTACGTGGGTCCGGGCAATCCCTCGTCGGCGACAGCTAATCGGCGTCGAGAACATAAACTTCACGTCACAAGCAGGCGCCGCGCGAGCAGACACGCCGCCAAACAAAGAAAAAATATCAAACAAAAATAACAGAAACACAAACACGCACAGCGTGGTGATCGGTGAAATAAAAACAATATGGGGCACACGTCATGGTGTCTGTGGGACCGCAAGGTACACAACACTGTTTTATTTTTTCCTTAGTCGGCCGCGTGTCAGGAGTGCAGCACCTGCGTGTGACGTGGTACAGGTTAAGTCCGTTCTCAACGTCGTTTGACTGACTCGGACCGACTGGGACCACGTGGGTCGATTAAATATGCAGACGGGAAATAGACGCTCTGAATAATACAATTGCCATTTGGGCACATATGGCTTTGTCTCGCCTCAATGCAAGTTGTCAAGCTCATGCATCTTTCATTGACTGACTGGCTGAGATCAGATGAACCTGCACAGATGACACTGGAGCCAAGATGATGGTGACAATAAAGAGGAAGAGTGCATAGTAAGCGAGGGGTTGGACAGCACCTGCCCCTCCTTTCTGGGAGTATGTTACATGGAGAGGTATCTCGAAGGTGCGCGTTCAGTTTAGCTGCAGATCAAAATGATCACCATGCCTATAAAGTAAAACTATATCAACTGCTTTCATACGCGCTCTACTTCATATAAAAGTACCTTTCTCAATTGGAACTTTTAAGGGAAGAAACTGGCATGAAGGAACACCATCCACTCCTCCCTCTGCCTCTCTGAAACCCCCTGAATCATTAGAGAGCGTGGTTGGGTAGCCGGCATTTTATCCTTGGCACTACTCTAAGGTGGATCCAACTTCTTGGGCCACAAGCTTACCAAGGATATGGGAATCATCTAGTGGATTTTTGAGGAGCACAAGTATCACGACACTTTTGAAATCAAGACGGTAAAGACGACAACATGTCTTTGGGAGCTTTGAGGGGGCAGATGCTGAACCCTGGGACAGAAGAAGTGAAGACGACAGTGGGCAATACTTTGGGCAAACTGCAAAGGTGAGAGGAGGAGTTATTTTTTTTTCGAGCAGTTGTCTGCAGTGAGGAATGATTTAATATTGTTTGTTCAGTCAATGGAGGGCTAACTTTGTCAAAAAAAAAATTCTCACATGATGCAGTCCATAAAGTAAATACGAGGTTGTTGTGCTTGCCAAGCAACACCTCAATTTTAAAACAGTAATACATACCTCATATCTGATAAATAATTCACAGAAGTGTGTGTGTGTGTGTGTGTGGGGGGGGGGGGGGGGGGGGGGTTTGCACAGGTCTGTGGATGTGTGTGTGTGTGTGTGCGTGGTGCAGCTTTTGGCACATGTTAGGTATATCAGTAATATTAGGTATCACTTTTATAAATGACATGGTACGTTCCTATGGTTTTAGTGTGTGCACTTTGACATCTCTTGTGCAATCAATGGCCCCAATATCTGGAAGTACAATGAAGAATACTGTATTTCATAAAAGATATTGGATCTGTACTGCACTGTACTTGCAACATCGAATATTGCTCCCAAAAATAATACAAAAAAGTGGGATCCTATTATGTGCATAAAATGAGACCAATGTGTGTATTATAGCAATAGTATGACAGTTCTAATCATTTTACAGTACATAAACATTTGTTTCTATAGTGTACATACAACTTCCACATTTTTTTTTACAGTTTATCTACTATATATTTTGGGAATGCTTTATGCACTCACATATCAAATCTACACATATGCACAAAATAAAATGAAAATCGCTCCCTTGCATGATTCTGTTTTCAGACATATTTTCTGAATCTCAAAAATTCTGTATTTTGTCTTATCAAATGTCAAAAATACTATTACATTTTATTTTGGTGGAATATAATTTTAAATTTCCGCCAACTTTAAAAATGGATTGAATGAATTAAATGAAATGAATGAAAAAAATTAAACGTCACGGGCGGAAAACGGTGTCGAGGAGTGCGTGGTGGACTCAAATGGAGGAATGTGAGACAGGGGGTTGGTTTAGGTGCTTTTAATAATACGTGACGGGCTGAACATGACTGGAGAAGCAAGGCTGGACGAGACGGGGAGAGTAAGGCTGGACAAGACCTGGGAAGCTGGACATGACGTGACCGGGGAAACTAGGCTTGAATGTATGAAATATAACAAAATGGAACTCACACTGCAAGGCTACGCACTGCAAGGCTACGCACTGTCAAGACACTCACCAAGACAGACTAGGGCGAGCAGCGGCACTGACAAAGACCCGACAAGGACTGAACAAAAACTAGGAACTTAAATACAGGCCTACCGACGAGACAACGAGAAACACCTGGACAAGACACACAAGGTAGGAGGGAGTTGATTGGCTTACACTAGGGAGTGGAAGGCACACAGGTGGACACAATAATCAAGACGAGACAGACACAGAAACACTGAGGAAAATATGAAACTTAAAAAAAACCCAAACCAAAACAGACCAAAACGTGACTGAGGATTGTTGAGTGATTAAATGACACTTACAATATTGAACGTGTTTAATTGCCTCTCTGACAAAACTTAACATCATTAGCTTTTCATAAAACAATATTTTTCTTAGAGTGATTTTGCCTTAGATTGTCTAGATATGCATATAATGGACACTTAGTGAGTACAAATATTTCAATCAATCGCATGATACTAAATGCCCTGCGATTGACCGGTGACATGGTTTAATCTTCTTGAAAAAAGGGCAGCTTGGAATAGTCTCCAGCTCACCCACGACACGAATAAGGACAAGTGGATGGACATTATTAATCGCTATTAATCGCCATTTTGATTTGTTCTGCTGTTTTCTGAGCAGGAAAATCGATGGCAGCAATGTGGAAGAGGAGAGACACCTGGAATTGACAGAGGACGGGCGTCCGGTGGCGTCCACATCTCGCCCGGCTCCGCTACTGGACTGCAGCTGTGGCGGCCTGCCCAAGCGTTACATCATCGCCATCCTTAGTGGTCTGGGCTTCTGCATCTCCTTTGGCATCCGTTGTAACCTTGGTGTTGCAATTGTGGAGATGGTGAACAACAACACTGTCTATGTGAATGGATCTGAAGTACTCCAGGTACTGTAAACATTCTTTTGTCATGTATTTCGACAGAGCTGAGCATTCCGTCCCGGGGGTGGAACAGTCAGTCCCTCCGTCTCGGACGGACGCCCATTTTTGTGAGGGAGGACAGAGGGATGACAAGTTTTAATAAAGGGACGGACTAAGCAAGGGCGGAGGTGGATTTCCGTCTGTCCCACTAATCGTCCCTCATGCGTGTGACGTTGTCGCGAGGCGGCCAAAGTTCATCTCAACCTACTCGATGAAATGGGCAAATGACAAAAATTGCCTCGGAATGCTTCAAAAGGGCCACTAGTTACCCAACTGTGCGTAATTACTTGTAATTACGGCGGGAACAATGTGCTCTGCGCGGAGGGGATTAGAAAAGGAAGAAGGAGAGGAAGAATGAGACGAAGAAAAAGAAGAAGGAGCGCTGGCATTTGACCGCAGGAAATTTGAAACCTGAATGCCGCAGCTGCTTCATTCGCGCACATCAGAGCGGAGGGCTTTGCTTGGTAGTAGACAATGACTGGCAAAACAAAAAAAAAAGGTTCCGACATTGCAATCAAGTAGTCGACACTGTGCTAAAGTTAATGCAAACAATATATTAATCTTGGTAAAGATTAACAGCTGTACAAAATTAAAGAAAGAGCGTAAAAACACACCAAGTATAACAAGCGGTTCCCCAAGCCTGGTCTCTTTTTTTCTTGACCCGGCAAGTGCTCAGGATGCTGTGTGTGACGTAGTGCTCCCCGATGCTGACTGGCTGACGTGAGGCGAAGAGGGAATAAAGTTAATTTGTTTTAGTGGCGCCAAATGGACCAATGTGCGCATTTTCTGTGCTTTGCGCCACGTCCCACCAGTCCAAACGCATCATTCGTGCAAGCCCGCACGCAACCGCGCCCGCCTGCGCTAACTACATTGATTTCAATTGAATCTGGCGGCACGATTCAATTGAACATTCACATGTCGCAGTATCAAAACTCCTCCTGCGCAATTTGTTACTCCACCCAAGGACTGAGGGTGTTGCAGTCGGCGCTCTGGAAGCGGAGGGGAAACCAGCGAGCCAATCAGCAACCTGAAGGGTTGACCAATGATAGCACTCCCTGGACCGGGCGTCTCTGCCCATCCGTTCAGAGACTGACCTCTTTCACGTCCGCTGCATTGACATATAAACAATGACCGCTGTTAAATAAAGCAGTTAGATTATAACTCTCAACTCATTCACTTTGTGTCATTACACACGTACAATGTGTGGTGGCAAGCGGTTCGTCAAACCGTGCCTATAAGGTAAGCAGATTTGAATAGTAAATTAGCCAGCTAATGAGCTTTGAAGTGGAAATCAACCCAAACATATTTTTTTAAAGAATATGTTCCCAGCAGGCCCATCAGTTGAAACAAGACATTCTGATGGATATTGCGATTGTGGAATAACAGTTAATCGTCCCGTTTTTTGTCAGCTCCGGGGGCGGCCATTTTGTCATTTTGCCAGTCGACTGAAAATGACATCACAACTACTCAGGGCTCAGGTAACGACCAATCATGGCTCAGCTTCAGAAAACAGGTGAGCTGTGATTGGTCATTACCTGAGCCCTGAGCAGCAGTGATGTCATTTTCAGTTGACAGAAGTGACAAAATGGCTGCCCCCAGCAATGGCTAAAAGTGTGTGGATTAACTCTTATTCCATAAACACCAAATGCCTTGTTTCAATTAGTGGGCCTGCATGGAACATATTATTGAAAAAATATGTTTGGGTTGACTTCCCCTTTAAATAGACCTCTGCCGTTAGCATCTCTCCCGCTCTGCGTCATGCAAAGATGCATTTTTTTTTTTTGGGGGTGGGGGCGGATGTTAGGGCGGAACCGCTTTAAAAGGACGAGGACGGATGGAGTCGGAAAACAATAATTTTTATGAATAAGAACGGAGGGACGAGGCCGGAAGGGTACCTAGGTCGTGGACGGAGGACCGGCCGGCAAAAAAGTGCCCAGCTCTGTATCTCGAGAACTTCCCAAAGTTCAACAAGAAGCTGTGTGCTTTCATTATCCACAGTCCATCTTCTTAAAGGGGGAGTCAACCCACCATATGACCTGAAAATTACATCACAGTTGCTCAGGGCTAAGGTAACGACCAATCACAGCTCACATGTTTTTTGAGCCATCATTGGTCGTTATGTGAGCCCTGAGCATCTGTGATGTCATTTTCAGTCAACAGAAGTGACAAAATTGGCCGCCCCCAGAGATGGCTAAAAACGGGTGCATTTTGCTGCTTAACTAATATTCCAGAAACACAATATTAATCAGAATGCCATGTTTCAACTGGTGGACCTGGATAGAACATATTCGTGAAAAAACATGTTTGTGTTGACTTCTGCTTTAACTATCGTTTTCTTTGTAGAAAGCTGAGTTCAGCTGGGACCCAGAGACAGTTGGACTGATCCATGGCTCATTCTTCTGGGGCTACATCGTTACTCAAATTCCTGGTGGTTTCATCTCAAACAAGCTGTCTGCCAACAGGTTTGTTGACTTTAGTTGCTTGGTTTTCTGCAACTAGCGTTTTATGACCCCCGTTGTTTAACATATTATTATTATGACATGGTTGCCTCCACATGAGGTGCAATGATTCAACAACTAATTGATGATCAAATTAATCGATGGGTGACCCAAATAGCAATTAACAGTTCATCAGCTATAACCAAGTTACAGGAAAGACCGGGCATCCCTACAGTACGTGCATAATCCTGGTCACTACCTTGTGCGCTCATTAACATGCTCATACATTAAATCCTTGAATGAACATTTGCCGTCTAAAACTCCACAAGCTCACTTTGTCTGGTAGGATGGTTAACACGGGTTAATTGGTTTGTATAAAAATCCACAGTATTTTGACTAGTGGTGCAACTATTAATTAATTAATCAACAGCTAATCCATTATCAAATTAACCAATAATTATTTTTGGTATTCAATTTTAAGACCTTGTTTGAAATGGTACAAATCCTTGCAATTTCAGTCTCTCAACAGTAAATGTTCCCATATTTCTGTAGTCCTACCTACATGCAAGCAGGCTGATTATCTTTGCGTTGAATCAAAATAAGACATTTGCAAACATCAGCTTTTTCTTTGGAAAACAAATATCAACATTATTGCCAGTTTTCTGACGGATGGACACTATTTTCCACACTGTCAAATTTAAATAATAATGTATTTTTGAATACAGGGATGAAAACTAAAAATGTGTATTTTAAAAAAAAATCTGATTCATCAATTCATTGACAAAATAATTGGTTAAAATAATTGTTAGTTCTAGCCCTAGTCTCCACTAGAAAGGGATTTCACAGTTCTATGTTGAAAAAAATCCTCGTGATTTGAAAACCAATTATTGAAAGGATTTTGCAAGATATGACACATCTTATTTTGTTTGTTAATGTTTTTTCCAAGTGAATTTCTTATGGATAGAATTCATTAGTGAGCACCGCCATTCATAACCAGTAACCAGGCGAAGCTCTTGAGCTAGATATGGGCTCAGTATTTGGCAAGGAGTAGGTCACTCTACTGACTTATAGCAGCAGTGTAAGAAGTCTTTACAAAGTCTTAGCATACTCATGAATAATTACCGTAATTTGGCTCCACATAAACGAAACCTTGTTGTTTCTCAAGTTATTGTTCTCCACTGCTTCTGGGAATACGTACTGCACAGTATGTGCCACAGGTATTCACATTACATTGCTTGTCATTATTGCATGAAAAACATGTATTTATTGCACAAAACAACAAGACAAACACCATCAGCTTGAGGGTGGTGTTCTCAAATGGTTAAACCTGTTCAGTGCTCTGAGCAGCGCCGATGGAGCAGATAGTAGCCCTGTAATAAAAGCTTCACAGGAAAAGAGGACACGCCACTGGCAGAGTTAATAATGAAAGATCCTGCCTCTGATTTCTTTCTGAAACACCAGCCACTGGAATATTACAAGTGTCACTTACACCCTGTTTTGGAAAAATGAGGAGAACAGGGAGATTCAGTGAAGAGGAAAAAGGCAGGTAGCTGAGAATCATGGCGGCGTTCAAGAAGAAGCTTGTGGACTCAATGTCGTATCACCTGACTGCATGACAAACATCAGGGGTGGTTAGATGTGTCTCACTGCATGCCTGTCAAAGAAAAAATAAACCACGTCAGGGGGTTTTACTTTATTGAGATGTTTATTTCTTGACGTGTTCTGAAAAGCTCTTCAATTAGTCAACCCAGTGTTGTTTTTACATAAAAAGTGGGAAGTTCACACTTATTCTGTTGTCTTACTGCATAGTGTGACTTTTTAAGTTAAATGATAATAATGATAATGACCCTGACAATGTACAGAGCAGGAGATCAAGGCTGCAGAAGAAAACTGAATTCAAGTGGATGCAACATTCAAAAGAGGAAATTTTAAAGAGGAAATCAACCCAAACATTTTTTTTTTCAAGAATATGTTCTATGCAAGCCCACTAGTTGAAACAGGGCAATCTGATAAATATTGCGTTGTGGAATAAGACTTAATCCACCCGTTTTTAGTTATCTCCGGGGGCGGCCATTTTGTCGTCTGTCGACTGAAAATGACATCACAACTGCTCACAACGACCAATCACGGCTCAGATTCAGAAAACAGGTCAGCCGTAGATAATGCGGACATTGAGTGTGAACACTTCGATGCAATCAAATTCCTTCAAGGACACTTGGCTTTTTAGATCATCTTATTTACATGCTACATTTTGGAGAACATTCATATTGTTTGTCAAGCAGCTGACAAATGATGCTCAATGGACTGAATGGAGTCAGCTGCGCCACCTGCTTCAACCAAAACATGTTCATCAACCCAAATGGCCGTGTAGCCCACGTGACCATGTGATGTCACACGGAATACTCTTGGCAATCTGTTTTAAATAACATGAAATAGAAAACTCAAGTGAAAACCAAGTTATGAGGCACAATTTGTTTTGATCAAATACCATCGTGTGACAATTTTACCTTCCTTGGGGAGTTTCTGTCTTGCAAGGGAGGACGAAAATGAAGAAACTTGTCTCGACTCTAACCGGTCAACCTCAATCATTACGTAAGGGCCTCGTTTCAATTTCAAATAGACAACAATAAGAGTCGATTCCAGGTGACACCCCATTACGTATCAGTGTCACATCCTTGACTACACATGCTATTTAATTACGAAGTACTCTTAATGCAACATCAACATTCTGATTTTAACACAGTCCAAAAATTTTGAACACTGGGGATCTGGTAACGTATGCAATCTAACTACACATTCCTTTATGACAAATGTGTTATGTATCTTTCTACTATTGTTATTTTTGTATTTACTTTGAAGTTAAGTGACGAAGGCATAAATGAGGGTAAGAAGTTTCAAGAAAAACAATCACCTATTCATGTTTGATCCTGCAAGTGAGTGAAATGGACAATTACCAGTGGACCATTTCTCTCAAAATAACACCTGCATTTTTTCCTTCTCCGCAGGGTGTTTGGAGCTGCCATTTTCTTGACGTCAGTGCTGAATATGTTTATCCCGTCTGCAGCGAGGGTGCACTATGGCTGTGTCATGTTTGTGCGCATCCTGCAGGGCTTAGTTGAGGTGAGAATGCGAATAAAGAAATGACTAAGGGACATGCTTTCATTATTTTGAGCACATTTCCCATCTAGGGTGTCACCTACCCAGCATGCCATGGGATGTGGTCAAAATGGGCCCCTCCTCTTGAACGCAGCCGACTGGCCACAACATCCTTCTGTGGTGAGTTGACGTTATGAAGGCAGCCAGCCCTTCATCCATTTCTTATATGGACCGCAATTGTCCTCACGAGGGTCACGGTGAGCTGGAACCTTTCTCCGGGCAGCTTATCCCACGTTCGCCCCGCATGTTAAAATACCGTAGGACTAAATTGTCAGTAGATGTGAATGGCTGTTTCCCCACGGTACCTGTATATGTACCCTGCGACTGTCTGGTGACCAGTTCGGGGCTTGCAAAGTCAGATGGGATTGGCTCCAGCTCATCCGTGACCCTAATGAGGAGAAGCTGAATAGAAGGATGGATGGGAGATGCAAGAATGGCATGTCAGGTTCCGTCAAGTGACACTGGTCATAAAGAGCGTTTGAGAGATTTTCCGGTTCTACGATGTGTTACTCTGCATGCTGCATCAGCAGCTACTATGGCAACCTGCACAACAAATGACCTCAATCCTATCATACACTTCAACTAAGGGTGAATTAGACTGAGCTCCAACATCAGTGATGTTTTGATCTCACAAATGTTCTTTAGGATTAACTGTTGTATGTTTGTACGTGTATTTCTAGTCTGTCACGGGAACGATTTGAATTTGCCTGAAATTAAAGAAATAGATGAGAGCTCCACTGCCACTTACTGGAGTGGTTGTGCAATCACACTTTATTCTTCAAAAAAAATGGAAACTGAGGCACCTGAAGTATTTTGGATTAAAAGGCCTTTATTTTAACATGTGCAGTTGGAGGTAATGCCAACGCTTTGCCTTCTTCAGGGCAAGCTTGAGTGGACGGTACCATGCTATGGTGTGTCTCCCGATTGTTGGACAGTACCATGCTAGTCCACTCGTTTTTTCATTGTGTATCTTATAATGCTGCCAAAGTAACATCATGGCCTTAAAATGTAACTCGTCTTGTTCCAGGGTCCTATGCCGGAGCCGTGATCGCCATGCCTTTGGCTGGTGTGTTGGTTCAGTACATTGGGTGGCCGTCAGTCTTTTACATCTATGGTAAGAAGTTGAATGTCAGCATCTCTTTTATGCATGTACAATTTCAAGGGGAATACAACCCCCACATTTTCTTTCCAATAATATGTTCTATGCACCTCCACTAGTCTTACTCTAAACACGTCATTCTGATTAATATTGCGTTTGTGGATTATGAGTTAAGCAGTAAGCTCCACTCGTTTTTGTCCATCTCAGGGGGGCGGCCAATTTGCCACCATCAATCAGAATATTGTGTTTTGACCAGTAGGGCTGCATAGAACATATTCTTGTCAAGAAAACCTTTGGTTTCACTTCCTATTTCAAGTAGTTGGGCAAGAATAACGGCAAACAAGAGTCTAGAGCTGCTCTAAGCATTACGACATGAAGTCAACAATAAGCTGTGAGAGGAATTGTTGTGGAATAAAACATTTCCGTGTGGAAGCCACAACTTGCAAGTCATCCTTTAGTTTTTACACTGGGAAACCAATCCTCCAAATTAATTTAGCCGAACCATCTAGCGATCAAATCACCAATTGCGGTATAAGTTTGCATAAATCATAAATCATTTACCAGTATTTAATGAATTGCAGCATGACTGTTCGTTCATCAGTAATGATGAATCACCAATTTTTAGAGAGAAAAAAAACTATGGAGAACTCAGTCACATACATTTTATTTAATTGCTCAATATGTTTTCTGCACTAGGCCACTTTACACGATACTGGTGCTCATACAAAAAAAAAAAGTCCCAGCCAACAAACATGTACAAAGCCCATGTGGAATCATTATTGGATGCCTATCATCACCAAGCAATCAAGATACTTTACTGTTAGTTGTACATTGAATGTGTTGCACGATAAACCTTATCTGAATTGCTCTGGAGATTGATTAAAACGATTAACACAGTCTTAAAATTCACATTTTGCTAGATGTGTTTTAATAAAAAGCCACTCTGCTTTTTGTGCGATATGATCTCATGATTTATTGATGTAAAATGGCCCTTTACTGTCTGGCTGCTGTGACTCATTATTTCATCTGAATAATAATGAAGCTTCTCAGGTAGAGAGTCAAGGTTTCAACTTGGTTTAATGATTCTTCCTAGCTCTCATCAATACTGTAGAAGGACTTTTCCGCATTATACGTCCTACTCACTCTTTTATTCCATTGACAAAAAGGTGTTTTTGGAATCCTGTGGTATGTCCTGTGGCTTCTTTTGGCCTACGGAAGTCCTGCGGTGCATCCAACCATCACGGATGAGGAAAGAACATACATTGAGTCCACCATTGGTGAAACAATCCACCACCAGAGTGCGACTCAGGTATGTAAACAGCTATCGGTGCAGTGATCATTTCGTACAGTATGTCGACGTTACAAACAGATTTTCTCCCTGCTTCTTTTACGCTAAGAAATTCAAGACACCGTGGCGTCGTTTCTTCACTTCCATGCCAGTCTACGCCATCATTGTGGCCAACTTCTGCCGCAGCTGGACCTTCTACCTGCTTCTCATCAGCCAGCCGGCATATTTTGAAGAAGTCTTTGGGTTCCCAATCAGCAAGGTTGACCTCATGCGATCTATCATCACACTTATTTGAGAGACAGAGACCGCAAATCAGGGCGATGGGATTTTATTTTAGTCCCATGTCCTAAGACTGTATGATGCTCCGACAGGTGGGGATCCTGTCTGCTGTGCCCCACATGGTGATGACTATTGTTGTTCCGATTGGAGGACAGCTGGCGGACTTCCTGCGTAGTAACAAAATCATGAGCACTACAAATGTGAGGAAACTCATGAACTGCGGAGGTAGGTTGAGGGAACCATAAGCGACCTGCACTATGCAGACAAAAGATGAACAGTAAATCAGTCAAGCAGTCAGATGAAGTTATACAATTCAGAGGTCGACAAAGATTTCTACTTCAAAGCCAGTCATGAGTGAGCAGCATATATGCATATCACGTGGATTCTCCGTCCAATACAGTTAAAGCAATTGCAGTGTAAGCTCATCAGTCCAACCATCCATTTTCTGGAGAACTTGCCCTCACTTGGGTCATGGATGAGCTGGAGCCTATCCCAGCTGACTTTGGGCTAATTGCAGGGTGCACTTGGGCTGCTTGCTAGCCAACTGCAGGAAGTTCTAAATCGACAATGATAATATGGGAAGAATAGAACGTAAACTGGAAGATTAGCTGTGTTCTGTATTTACTGTATTTGAAGAGACTTGCCTCCCAGGCATAAGCAGTAATCTTGCTCTGTAAGCGCATCTCTGATATTTTCACTTTAAACATGCATTATAGTTGTTAAATGCATTCAAGAGTCTGACCCGCCTTCAATTAATGTCCTTGTTCACCAACAACAAATTACAAGTGTGAACTCATTCACAGTACTACCAATACAAATTGCCATTATTTTTTATGGCAATTACACCCTACTATGGTGTCACTTTACATGTTTTGACTTGTGTGTGTGTCAGTGAAGCAAACATTCTTTTTTTGCCTTTCAACTGGCATCTCATTCTGTTCATTACCACATGTTGTCTTTTTGCAGGCTTTGGTATGGAGGCTACTCTGCTTTTGGTGGTCGGCTTTTCCCATACCCGTGCTGTGGCCATCTCCTTCTTGGTGCTTGCCGTAGGCTTCAGTGGATTTGCCATCTCAGGTACTACAGCGGTACCACAATTTACTTTTGCGTCCCTACTTTTGAATTTTTCAAGATAGGATCTGTCACTCAGCCGATATTGCTTGATATATGCTTGGCATGCGAGCAATGACTTGAGTTACAAGTGAGCTTCGGGCTCTTCCAAGCACGAGTGAAGTGAAACAAAATGGACCCATTTAAGGTGATATCTCTCCGTGGAAACTCGGTTCACTAACAAACCGGTTTACAAGAATTGTGCACCCTGACATCCATGCAGAAAAATCACGTGTTCTTTCTCACACACAATGTAAACGCTTCTCGCCATGTTTCATCACATATTTCAGCTATTTTTTTTTGTCCTGTAAATTAGCCTTCACTAGAACTCCCAAGAACGTGATACATGCAATTGATGGAGCTATTAGGAAGCCCTCAGCTACCACTCAGTTCTCGCATCGGGACAGGAGAAAGAGAGGGAGAGTGCGAGAGAGAGCGAGAAAGGCAGAGAGAGAGAGCGTGAGAGAGATAGAGGCAGAGACAGACAGATTGGAAAGATTTCAGTGCAGGTTCATCCTGAAATTTTTGTGAGTAGTATATTGCACCTGCAGAAACTTCCAGTAAGCGTTATTAATGAATATTTTTCTGATTCATAATTGTCCAAACACAATCATATGCCTACTGTGTTGGCCAGGCTTTAATGTCAATCATCTGGACATTGCTCCTCGCTATGCCAGCATCCTGATGGGCATTTCCAATGGTGTGGGAACTCTGTCTGGAATGGTGTGTCCCCTGATTGTTGGAGCCTTGACCATTCATAAGGTACAACACGTGATTTTATGGTAGGGGTTGAACAAACTAAAGGCTTTTTATAGTTGACTATAATGTGATAAAAGTTGCGTTGAAGTCAATTAATAGATTACGCTATTTGGTGTGGATGGAAGCTTTAAGGATTTTGAATTTGTTATTGTGTTTATTTAGCATCAAGTTGAAATCAGCTTAAAGGAAGGTAATGTACATTCAATTTAGTTAAAGGGAAGTCAACCCAAACATTTTGTTTACAATAATATGTTTGTGGAATATGAGTTAAGCAGCAAAATCCAGCCATTTTTGTACATCTCAGGAGAGGCCATTTTGCCACTTGCTGTCCACTGAAAATGACATCACAGTTGCTCAGGGCTCGTATAACGACCACTCATGCAGCTTCAGAAAACAGGTTAGCCATGATTGGTCGTTACCTGAGACCTGAGCAACTGTGATGTCACATTCAGTCGAGAGAAGTGACAAGATGGCCGCCCCCTGAGATGGCTAAAATCAGGTGGATTTTGCTGCTTAACTCATATTCCACAAATGCAATATTAATCAGAATGCCGTGTTTAGACTAGTGAAGGCGCATAGAACATATTATTGCAACAAATTTTGGGGGGCGTTGCCTTCGCTTTTAAATGAATTACAGTAAGCCACTTTTTGTAAAAACTGCAGCTGTATTTCCAGTGAGCGTCTTGTTGTGGATTTATCACCATCCCTCTCAGAGGCACATCATCAAAAGAGCAGTGTTTCTTTCAGGATATTCCTTGACACTTTCATTCCACCCTTCCGACAGACCCGTCTTGAGTGGCAGAATGTCTTTGTTATCGCATCCATGGTGCACTACACCGGGGTCATCTTCTACGCTATCTTTGCCTCGGGTGAACAGCAGGACTGGGCCAACCCCGAGAATACAAGTGAAGAAAAATGCGGCTTTGTCGAAGAAGATGAGCTCGCTGAAGAATCTGAGATCAACAGCGAGAGCGTGACCGCTCCAAAAATGAGTTACGGAACGACGGAAAATACGTCAGGTCGGAAACACGGCTGGAAAAAGAAGAGAGGGGTGACCATGCAAGAGGAGGATGAGCATTATGCTAATGGTGACTTCCAGAATGGATACCAGTGAGCAGTTCTACGGGGATAAAGACTTTAACAATTCGGTGATGATCCTCTTTTACACCTGTGGAAATGAACCATTATGTACCTCAAACAACTTTCATCAACTTATATGAAAACACCAGTTTTAGAGTGATGACCTGTCTTTGAAAGCAATTCATTACAAAGGAGGAAAAGCTTAAAATGTTGTGTCTTGATCATTACTTAATTAATTTGTCCTGTCACATGTCAAATGTCACCTATGCAACATGCAGTCTGGGTTTTATGGCAGACCATGGTGATAAGTGTGTTTTTTTTTTGCTTGAACGCTATTGAGGAGTGAAAACATTAGCTATGCCTGCACAGTGTACTAAAAATTCAATACCAGAGCTGTATCAAAAAGTGTTACGTTACAAAGATAATAATGCTCATTTTCGTTGTGGTCACAGGTTCAAGTCAAGTCACATTTATTTATATAGCCCTTAATCCCAAAGAGTCTCAAAGGGCTTTTCACGCCCACAGTTGACAAATATTAATGACATCCCCTGATTTTGACCCCCAGGAGGACAGGAAAAACATTTGACACATACCGTACTGCTCATCTTTAGTGCTAACAAACAAAAACTGTTCTGTATAGTATAATGTTGATGTTGGAGAGAACATCACTGAATCGGCAAATGTAATAAACTTTGTTTTTTTCCTGAATTCTGTTGAAGGAATGTAAAATTTACTCCGCATCATAATGAATCATTATGGGCTATTTAACATTGCATGTTACTTTGGAAACACGTGGTTAGCACATTTGTCACAGAGTCAAAGGTTACCGGTTTGAATCCTGGGTTCTGATCTTTCTGTGTGGATTTGCATATTCTCCCTGAGGTTGCTTGTTGCTCCATTGCTTCCAGTAGCGTAAGCTGATATTTTGTTTTTAATTTTTTTTTTTAACCAATTACATTGCAAATACATACTCCAAGGACGTCACTAATGCCAGCATTTTTCTGTCCTCTGATGGAACAAATCTTGTGACAAAATGTGACATGCAAAATTGATCACACATTAAAGGGATCCTGGGGCCAGGATGTCCCATTTTTCCACTCAAAAACTTTATGTATTGAAACGAAACTTGGTTGCATTTTAAATTTTATCAATTTGTTTTGGACAACTAGCTAATCTTGAAACACCCCTTTTTCATTGTGATGATGGGTAAACCACCCAACCGCCACACCCCCACCCCATGTCTTGTTGTGACATCAGCAAAGGAACTGGAGACATTCAGTACATTATAAAAGATCACTTTTCATGTCGGAAAACAGCGAACAATCATCACCAAATTTTTTGTGCACATCTCTTCTACTCTCTACTGCATCTTCTAACAAATGAAAATATAACAACCATCAGCCTCTCCATGTGCTTACTTACAGGAGAATGGGGAAATGAACAGCTCACCTTCAGTTCCTGTCACATCTTTTTTTCTTTAGGAATAGTAATAAATGAGATTGATATAGTCTCCTTTAATACAACCAGGGATGTGTTCCTATTAAAACTAGAAAAAAAAACATTCTTGGGTCTAGGATTGTTGCTGGCGGAGATGGGAAGCCCCAACTGGGAGGAACTGAGTGTCTGTGCTCCTAGCCTCTGTGGGGATATCGACGAGAGGTTTACTGCCACCGGTCTGTCACAGAGAGGAATGGCAAATAGGCGCATAGCCTTCGTATTGATAAAAGGTTTTCCGTGCAAGGTGGTCTCCAATGCTAGCCGATCACCGAGAAGCTGCACAGCCTCATGGCAGCCCCACAACTGAAGCCAGAAAGAAGCCTTCGCTCCAAAGCTAGGCAGCCATGGATTCTTGTTCAAGTAAATTTCCGACCAAAACAATTTGTTTTCTAAGTCAGAATCATTGAAATGATCGCTGCACATTACACTCCCATTTGTTTTGTTTACTTCTTCAAGTTTCATGAGAAAATGACACCTGGCAAATAATTATAATTATACACAATAGAATTCAGCTCGCGTGGACTGAGGGACCGACTGACGATTATAGTTCGGCGCAGACTACACCCTGAACTGGGCGCCAGCCAGTCGCAGGGCAGACACAGGCACCGTCACTGAGCGGGAACCTTGATGTGTGTTTAATATAGTTGAGACACTCGTTAATATGGCAGCGTGATGACAAGTTTTGGGTTGCGTTCAATGTTTTGAGGAGCGAGGACCTAGGAACGCTGCAATTAAGAGACATGAGATGAGCCCATAGTCTCTCCAGCATGTCCTTGGTCGTCCTCGCCCGGGACATGCCCGGAAGACCTCACCAGCGACGCACACGGATGACATCCTAGCATCCTCATCTGGCTCCTCTAAATGCGGAGGAGCAGCCGATAGACTTTAAGTCCCTCCCAGATGACTGAGCTTCTCACCCTATCGCTACGGGAGAGCCCTGACACCGTGCGGAAGAAACTCATTTCGGCTGCTTGTATCCGGGATCTAATTCTTTCAGTCATGACCCACATCTCGTGACCATGGGTGAGAATAGGAACGTAGATCGACTGGTAAATTGAGAGCTTCACCTTTTGGCTCAGCTCCTTCTTCACCACGACAGACTGATACAGAGTCGGTATCACTCCAGAAGCTAAAACGATCCGTCTGTCAATCTCCTGCTCCAACCTCCCCTCACTCACGACCTATTGTGTTTTTATTTTTTTTTTTATTTTTATTAATTCAGTACCAGACATTTCCAGACCCTCTTTTACCCATATATTTGAAAAAAAATGGAAAAAAAACATAAATACATTCCTGGGATTGAATGGCTTAACTTGTGAAAATACATATAAATATGTCTTTGGGATTGAATAAGTTAAATTCCCTTTTTTAAGAGCACTCCTGCCTTGCCTCCCTACTTTCCTGCCCTTGGGTCCTCAACCACCCAAAACCTGACAGACGTACAATGCCTAAAAACCACCAAACTTCAAGCTTTTGAGTGAGGAAGTGAGTTGAAAAAACACACACAGTTGACGTGTTAAAAGTCATAATAATCAAAATAATTTACGTTTAAAAAAAAAAAAAATCAACATACAAAACTGTATTTATTTGGTAAATGCCAGTGGTGTTAATTTTATTTAGCTGTGGCATTCAGCTTAAATGAGTCGGTAGTCGAATGCATTTGTTAAGAATAAGCACTATGTATCAGCAAAGATTATTCAGCATGCACTCTCAAATTCGAGTTTTGCAACAAATAAAAATGTACACAAACAATTAATGAAAGCATAAAATGTGGCATTTGATGAGTTTAATGTTCTTTTCTGAAACAAAACTCTATCCCTATCACTGATTGTTTATATTAGTAGGCGTTTACATTTTTTTTTTTTTAAAGGCTGGAGATGGCTCTGTTTCCTGTCACATTGTGGTAAACATCCTTTGTCTTATCTGTGTTCATACTACAGTGCTTCACATAATTACTTGACAGGGTATTCGCGATTGGTGTCACACATGTTTATTTTTTTTTTAATGTCTTGACTTCGCGACAATATCTTGTGTGTATTTAGTAAACAAATCCAAATCACATTATTGATTATTCCTCTTGTGCTAAAGTTCTTGAGTTCTGTGTTTCTGTATATTTCTAACCTTGACCCTCACACCACCTAATGTCTGTATGGGTAGGAAAATAGCCTTTCAGCCAACAAGGATCATCTGCCTTCATGCCATTGTTAGAAGTACAGTTGTAACGATCTCTTCACACAGTCCATCACTGGTGGCTTGTTTCCAAATACAAACTACAGAGTCCAGCACCCAATGGCAAAGGTTCTGTTTATTCCAGAGACTTTTCTGTTGACTCAGAACAACCCCATTGAATGGAGCAACAATCCATCAATGATTAAACTATTGTTTATGGGAAATATAGGGGGCTGGGGGGGGGCGATATATCATCCTTTGGTTGTGTGCACAAGCAGCAAGACATCAAAAAAATGAAACAGTTAGATCCAGTTCAGTATTATTTGGACATTATTGTTCCGTTACACACTTCCGCAATTGATTTACAACAGTCAAGTGTAGAAGTTTAGGTTTAATTCAAGAGGCATTTATCCTTGGTTAATTACAGCCGTTGTATTTATTTCATAACTACCTCCATTTTCCAGGATTCGGAGCCGGCTCTGAGAAGTCACGTATGATGACTTAAAGTCACGTAAAATAAATGAATAAATAAATACAAGTACATTAAGTGTTTCACTGCTGATTTTACCCAGAATCATGTGTGTGCTCTGCATCATGCTAATCAGTGGATGTACTGTATGTTCCTTGTGTGTGTGTGTGTGCTGTTTGTGAACGTGGGAGAGATTTCATGCGGTAGCCTTTCAGTCTTTTTGAGATAAAGCGAGTTTTTTTTTGGCAAGTGTGTTTTAACGGGTTTGGGGTGGGGGGATGAGGACAGGGATGGACCGTTTAATTAATAACCACCACCCTTTTCTCTCTGAACTTGGCTGGTCACACATGCTTTAACTGAAGCCCAGACAGAAGATTGGTGCATTAGAAAATATTAATGGGTGCTGTCTAGCTAAGAGTGTGGACATCTGAGACCACTGGGAACAAGGATTTGTAAATAGTGGAAATCATTCCGCTAGGAGAAGGTAAGGACCATAAAAGCATGTTTCATGATGATGAGCCCGTGTGTGCAAAAAGTGTGTGCTTGATGACGGGTTAGATGTCGAGGTGCTGTGTGGGCAGTTAGAGCAGACACTTGGTCTTTATATCATAGTAGGTTGCTTTAGGGTCCCTTGGGAAATCACTTTAGTTAATTAAAGTTCAGTTACCGATGGCACATAAAGTCTATAGACGGACTACTTTACTTTGTTGCATGTGATGATTTACACAAAGATCATCACAAAATGGGTACAGTGCCTTCTCATTGTGTTCTGCACTTGAAATCAGATACAACAGCTGTATGAAACATTTATTTTCAAAGATAATGTTGACTTTTGATTTTGACTTGTACTGTCCGAAAGGTATTCTTTTAACAATACATTCGTCTTAGGTTTCAAATGTTTTAGCCTAACTCTTGTGGTCAAACAAAGTAACCAAAATATTAAGAACGCCGCTCTCTAGGACGCAGTGCATTTCGATAGCTTGTGCATTGGCCTATAAGTAATGAACACATTTGTATGCTGTATTAAGTGGAAGGAATGCACTTTTAAATAAGCCGTGCTTTATGATGGTGTATGCTCATGTTATGGTATTGCATGATTTGTTAAAATTAGAATAGCAAACCTAGTAGGCTGCATGAAGAGTCAAAAGTCATACTCTATGGTGCAAAGCAATTTTCCAGCAAAGCAAACCACAATCCCAATACGGAACAAGTTTGTTGCATATAAAAATAATGCAAGGCATTTAGCTAATTAATTAATCACCATGAGACCATACTGTACATACTATGGCTTGAAAGTACTGTGGGGATGACATCAAGATAATCTGATTGGACGCGTAGGAAGAAATATGATCTTAGTTGCTTTTCTGTGCATGATTTTAGCCTGGTTCTTCCTGTAGAACAGTGCAATGTTTCAGAACCATTAAGTGTCCTGAGAAAGTAATGCTTTGTAATCTTATCCCTATCAAATGGTCTCGTATTTAATTGATTGAGTTCGAGCACACAAGTTAAATGAGCATTATAAGGACAGTTAAAAAAAAAAATCAAGTTGTAGTTTCCTAGAGGAGAATATACTGAGGACTACAGACAGCTGTGATAAATACATCACGGTATGTCATAAACACTCCAGGAGTCCATGCAAATAAGGTGCTGTCAGGAGCATTCTGATTGGCTTCTCGATACATGCTAATAAAAAAATGCTTTGATTTATTTTCATCTGCAATATCATTGACGTTAAAAACAAGCAAGGGGAGAACATGCTAGCTCACCACACAGGAAACCCTGAACCTCAGAATTGTGAGGCAGACCTGCTAAGCACTAGATCACCATGCTGCAAATAACAAACCCACTATTTAATTAATACCTCTGACAGTGTTGATCAAAACTTACTGTTACATCTGCAAAGGTAGAAATTATGGTAATAATGCCATCTTGGCGCGCTAGATTGTACAGGCATACCTAATAAAATGTCCAGTTCGTGTCATAGAGTACATCGAGTGAGTTTGTTAGGAAACCTTCAACATTTTACAGGCAGTCGATTAACATGCGTCTTTCTTTCATGACCTTCATCTGCCGCCTCCCTGCAGGCAGCTCATCCCTGTGTGGGAGAGAACACTTGACAGGTGTGTTGATGTCCACACTCGCACTCACTACCTAATTACTTTTCACTGAATGTGTCACTGGTCGCTACAGGCAGACCCAAAAGAGCGTTGAAGAGATCTTCATCAGGTCACTCTTGTTACAGCTTGACACAAACTTCAGCGCGGCTCTCTTTGACTGAACTAGCTACCTCCATGAATGAGTGGGTGGGCCATGACATCGACGTGGTGGGTCTACAAATCCCACCCGCAGATGAATTCGCCATCTCAGAGAACTCCCATTTTTTTGGTAAGTCTGCTTGGCATGAAACACATTCCCTAATTGACAGGCAACTGAGTAGAAACATGCTAACGGCAGTGCAATTTGTATTTCCGTTTGACCAGTCGTCTATACTTCTGTCCCCTTTTGCACCTCAACCACCTATCCAGCCATCCATTTTATGCCATCCTGTTCAAGGTCAGGGAAGGTACACCCTAGACTGATTTTGGATGCAGTGGTGTGTCAAATGTAGATCAATCAGTTTTCCTCATTTAAATGCCATTAATCCCGCCTAGCCCCCTAAAAGACCAAAGTGTTTCTACAGTATAACATATTTTTAATAAAGATTAGAAGCACCATTGGCCCTCTTTTGATGCAGGGACGCACGGTAATGGGTGCAAGGCGGTCTCCAATTGGTCACGTCACATCGACTACGTCATTCGCGAGGGGAAAACTTGCCTGCATAAATGCACTTTGTGTGCACTAATCTCATTTTTCGGAGTATCTTGGGGTCTTGTTCAGGACTGACGGTAGAATGGAGATCGACAGGCAGTTCGGTGCAGCATCTGCTGTGATGCAGGCTCTGTATCGCTTGGTCATGGCTGTATCGCTTGGTCATGGTGTAGAGCTGAGCCGAAAAGTGAAGCTCTCGATTTACCGGTCACTCTTTGTTCCTACTCTCACCTATGGTCACAAACTTTAGGTGATGACTGAAAGAATTAGATCCCGAATACACACAGCCGAAATAAGTTTCTTCCGCAGGGTGTCCAGGCTCTCCTGTAGCGACAGGGTGAGAAGCCTGGGATCGCCTTGTGATCCCACCGAAAGAGTGTGGCTGGGGAGAGGGATGTCTGGGCTTCCCTGCTGAAGCTGCTGCCTCCGCGATGCGAACCCGGATAAGCGTAGATAATGGATTGATGGATGACGGATATATAGAGAGAGAATTTAATATGCATATTTGTGTTTGTTCACGTTTGCATTGCTGGACTCAATGGGACCTACGGTGGCCCTTCAGGGGCAAAATATCTGTATCTTGTACATTCAAACCGTTTCATTGTAAAGGCTGTGATGAGTTAGTGAGTGGACATGAATATGAGTGTGTGTCATTGAAACGGGCTATAGAATGACTGGAATAGCAATGTGTAATGTATTCAAGCTATAGCTGGATGCACTAAGGCACTGGCAGTACCTGAACCACACGCATTTAAAAACAAAGCCTCCATTTTTAAAAATGACTACTATCTGGTCAAGTTTATGACTGCAACTTGAATGAGTGTGATGCCCCACTCTAAGAACAGTTGGGTTAAAAAGAACACAATTTGGGGTCAAAAATGGACCGATCCACTAATTGGGTCCATTTGACCCAATTTCTTGCGTTGTTTTGGACAAAACTGTCCAATTTTAGGGATTGTTTGGGCATTCTTTGGGTTATTTTCTGCATAAACAACCCAGAAAGTTGGGTCAAATTGACCCAAGTAGTGGATTGGTCCATTTTTTACCCCAAATTGTGTTATTTTTAACCCAACTGTTTTTAGAGTGCAAAGTCTGTCAAAAGATATAGGGGCCATTCCAGGTTGTAACCTTGACATGAACAGGAATATATGATGGAAAACTTCCAAGTAAAATAATTTGGATTGTTCCTTTTGTATTACTGTATTCACATTTCTTGAGATGATGAATAATGTGAGCCTCTTGACTCTGAAGCAGAGGCTGCAACATAAATAAAGCATCCATCCATCCATTATCGATACCGCTTATCCTCAGTATATTGGAAATAAAATTTGTAACCCTGTTGTTTAAATTGATGCAACATAAGGTTTTATAAAGGTGTGATCACATGCTGTGCTTTATCCATGGAGCATATTTTAGCAAGCACAAGTGGCAGCTCACGGTCCTCGCTGGGCCCTAATGTATTTCTCATAAGCACAAACGTGCCACACAGTAGCCATTTCCATTGCCCTGATGTGCAGATGACTTCACATAATGTCATGCTACCTGTAAGAAGAAAGGGTTTGCCTAGTTAATGAGTAGCTCTAGCAACCTTTGCGCCTCTTGGGATGTCTTGAGTTGTTTGAAGCTTGTTGCTTCTGTTCTCAGAAATAAATTTACGTAGCTTGAAACAGAAAATGCATGAAAGATGGCTTGTTAGTTACTCGTACAGAAAGAAGAAGTCAACTTCAACAGAAACAACTGGTGTGTCGCTGTCACAGTATGTATAGTGTGAATGATCCGTGTGTTCGGTATCTCAGACATGGCCATCGTCAGAACCAAATCTTCAAGAGGTCAGTGCTGTATTATATTTTTCACAAAAAGACTATGCTATTTGTCTCATGCCAATACCTGATAATATTTCACCATATACTGTTTGTATTAATCATTCTTTTCTGGTCTTCTCAATAATAAGAATCCCGAATGGCTATGTTGCGATATTGTTAACATTATTGTATCAGTTTCCGCGGAGCGGCTTGTTTGGAGAGGCGTTACATGTCACTCCAAAGACACGGTGTGCTCTGTGAGAGGCAGTTAATGATTTATGGCCTTACAGTATGTTGCGTGGATCTTACAGACTATTGCTGAGCTGGTTCTCCAGGAAAGAGCTTGAAAGAATTACATTAGATTCTACTACAGTGAAATCACAACTTTAAATTGACTATTTTATAAATTTATAAACACTGTGGTGTACTTGGTGTCGTGTAATGGTTGAAGTGCTGGAACATGGTAATGGTACCTCAGACGTCAATAATGCGGAATTGTCAGAATAGGAAGAGACATTCATAGTCAGATTCACTGGTTTACACCAAATGAAACACAATCTGAGTTTTGCATATGCTGTAGCTCACTGGTAAGCAATCACTAGGATTCTTCATTTATTAGAAAACTGATATCCAAAAACGTTAATCAGCTCCACCAAAAAAAAAAAAAAAAATTCTCCTTTTGTAAATGAAATAAAATCATTACTGACTATATCAAATTTGGGGAACAAAATATTATAGCGGTGTTCTAAAAATGGACTACTCTATAATCTGACACACAACACGATGCTTTTAAAAGTAATCCAGACTGTTCAGACCAGATCAAACCAATACTACATGTCATGAGGTCTTAATTTTGACCTAAGGACGGTGCCATTACATTGTATGCAAAATGCAGACGAACTTGTCAGTGGCAAATGGGTAAACATCAAGTTGCCACATTCCTAACAAGAATTGCGGCATGTGAACCTTCACCTAAAATTGCATCTGGTGCAAAAATTAAGACAAGATTTCCCATCTCACCCAGCAGATCACGCTGAAACGACCTGACTGGGTTGTTCCATTAAGATCTACATTGAGTTCCAAATTGTTATGCAAATGCTGCTTTTGTTCATTTTCATGGAATTACTCAAAATATAGTATTCCAAATGATCATGCTCAACAGTTTAAAAAAAAAAAAAAAACAACTCTTGAAGACTCTGTTGAATTTGTGCCATTACATCATTTTCTTGCGGCACGGTGGTCGAGTGCTTAGCACGTCCGCCTCACAGTTCAGAGGTCGTGGGTTTGATCCCGGTTCCGGCCTACCTGTGTGGGTTTTCTCCGGGTACTCCGGTTTCCTCCCACATTCCAAAAACATGCATGGTAAGTTGATTGGGCACTCTAAATTGCCCCTAGGTGAGTGCGGATGTTTGTTTGTCTCCGTGTGCCCTGCGATTGGCTGGCAACCAATTCAGGGTGTCCCCCGCCTACTGCCCGAAGACAGCTGGGATAGGCTCCAGCACGCCCCGCGACCCTTGTGAGGATAAGCGGTATCGATAATGGATGGATGGAAGTTAGTCTGAGGTAATTATATTACTGGTGCAATTGGCCTGATCTGAGAGGTGTCCCAATTATTTTAGCGCAGGCATTTCCTGTCCTGAATGCTGATTGAATGAAACAAAGTTGCGATTGAGAAGGTGGTGATGCCTTCTATGAAAGAGAAATAGAACATCCTGAGAAATGTGTGGCTTACACCAAACGGACTGCGCTTCCTTAGAAGGTACAGAGGAATTTCAAGTTACGAATTTAGTCCCGTGAGCCCGTAACCTGAAACATTCATATATCAAGATAATGTTTCCCAGTGAATTTAATGGAAATGCATTTTATCTATTCCAACCCCAAAACTAAGCTATAATTACCTTTAAGTGTGTGGTTGAAAATAAAGACAATGCAAAATTGAAATAAATGAAAACATAATGTTAAAGAAATAAAAAACTTAAAGAAAAATAACCATTTTTTGCTCATTATCCTTAACTAAGAAGGGTGAAAGGGGTTAAGAGGACTACAGCACCTCCATTGGAATAGAGTCTTCCATAATATGAGGAAATTCAGAATCAAGTGTTTTCTTCTCATTATATCTGTTTTTTTTTTTTTTTTTCAAACTCATTGCTTGATTTTGGCATTCTGTTGCGGGGAAACTTTTCTGTCACCCAAAAATATTAAAGTGGGATGTCACAATTTCATTTAAAATACATTTCTTTTGGTCATTTCTATGTTTTTTGATTGTCTCACTCATGCTATCACTATTGAGCGCTTTCTATTTATAGAAGGCAGTACTTTTTTTGGATGCTTCTGGTGTCTGTGATCGGGTGAATGTATTGTCCGTGGATGGAACTTCCACCTCGCTTCAACATGCGTGAATGGCTCGGTCCGTCTAGCCATCAAGTGAAAGTTTAGTCGGACTCGCCGACAGACGGCAGTTTAAAATTAGTGGCGGACCGGCCTATAGACGGATACTATTTTTTTCCCCCCGGAAAAAAAGGCGAATGACGGTACCCACTCTGCAGACGAATGACAAATGATGGAGACTCAATTATTAGTAAAATGCCAGCTCTGCTTATTTGCCAATCTATTGAACCGTAAGCGGGAGCCTGCTGCCACTTTAAGTTTTACTTTAAAGTTTTTCTTACCTCAACCAGAATCCCATGTCACATTGTTGCCAAACGTACAATCCTGGTGGATTAAAATGCTCCCTAGTCCTTGTGAAAACTACTGTCAGACATTTTCAGACTCTCTTTTACCCTAATGTTTGTAAAAAATAGAAACAAATATAAATAAGATCCTGGGATTGAATGGCTGGTCTGTGAAAAGATATATAAAAACGTTTTGGCAGTGAATGAGTTACGGTAAATAAATGACCCATTACAGTAAAATAATGGGTTTTTTTTTCTTAGAATTCATCTTGTAGTGACCAGGAATTGAGGTAGAGCAACTGTTCTATATTCTCAAGATATTTCACCCATTCACAGGTTTGTCCCAAATAAACAGAACGAGAGGCTGATATACAGTATGAAAAAAGACAATGCTTTTTATTGACAGAATAATAAAATAGGTAAAAGTGCAAGGCAGTGTAGCAGTATCATTAGCCATGTAGGTATATAAAAAAATGTAGCCAATGGCTGATTCTAAACTTCACAGCAAGCAGTTATATAAAAATCCACAGCACATCCATGCTCAAAACTAAATGGGTGATAGATGCCGAGCCACTTCTAATATTGCACTTTGTTCAATAAATAGAGTCAGCATAGACACTTTACTAAAAGAGAATTAAGATTTTAAAAAGGGACAGGAATCAACCAAATCATAGTCTGAATTGGATCATGGGGAAAAACAGTGACACAGTGACTTAACATTTTGTGCCTCGCCCTCAAAGGATGACCAGATGCCTGGAGCTAAAATAAAAACCCAAATTTTTGATAGGATGAATAGTAATTGACTTTGCACAGCAGTCCATTAAGTAAAAAGAGTGATTACTGTTCCAAAGGTTGATGCACTTGTAAAGAATGTTTGGCATCCTGCATGTATATATAGCCAACAAAATTGCACACCTGAAGGCAAATCATTGATTACCAGGTGGAGCAAGAGAGGGAGGGGGCGTTTGGAGCGTTCCCCTTGGTCCCAAGTTTTGGTGCATTACTGCCATTTTATGAAATGGAGTGTGTATGAAAAATACCATTTCACAACCTTCTAACCCCATTCTTTCCAAAAATAAAAATAGAAATGTAAAACCTAACTTACAAGAACTTCTCTGTAAAACTGTCATTGTATTCAAAGCAACTTTATTACTTCTGATTGTTCTTAGTAAGCCTGAGGAAGTTTTGGTGCATACCACCATCTGCTGTACTAATACAGTCAATGCAGTTCTGGGTCATGTTTCCATCTCTCTTCAGCAAAACGGGTGTCCATCAATAATGGACTGTGAGGTTCGTTCAGACTTGACTAAATGGACGAAAATCCACTTCCGTCCATGCTTAGACTGTCTTTTTTTTTAAGTTTCCCGTCTATCATCTACCATCACCACAACGAGCGTCCATCATTGAGGGACCTGTCCGTCGGTGTAAATATATATGTAATCCTGCAAAAGTGTAATTGATTTTTTGGTATTTGACAACTCTCCTTGTGCAGTTTGCAAACTGAAGAGGATCTATCAGTGAGTCTTTTATAGACCTCTCCATTGACTTCATCACAGGGGAACTGAGAGCCAGTGTCGTTGATTACTTTGTGGTACTCTTCTTGGGGTTGACTTTGGAATGTTTCCACAGCTGGGAGACTCCCAGTATCAAGGAACCTCAGGATAGGGTATTAAAAACACCTCCCATGTGCTCGGTGCAGTACCGCAGAGCACTACCTTTATACTCATAGCAGCAGATGTCCATCCATCCATCCATTATCTGTACCGCTTATCCGCACAAGTGTCGCGGGCGTGCTGGAGCCCATCTCAGCTGTCTTCGGGCAGTAGGCGGGGGACACCCTGAATTGGTTGCCAGCCAATCGCAGGGCACACAGAGACAAACATCCGCACTCACAATCACACCTAGGGGCAATTTAGAGTGTCCAATCAACTTACCATGCATGTTTTTGGAATGTGGGAGGAAGCCGGAGTACCCGGAGGAAACCCACGCAGGCACGGGGAGAACATGCAAACTCCACACAGGGAGGCCGGAGCCGGGATCGAACCCACAACCTTTGAACTGTGAGGCGGACTAGCTAACCAGTCGACCACCGTGCCGCCCCCGTCCTCATCCCTCCCTCTTTATTCATAAAAATGTGCGTTCTCTGATTCATCCGTCCTCGTTCTTTTAAAGCGCTTCCGTCCTTGCGTTCTGTCGGTCTATTCACTCTGAAGTCTCGTTTAATCTCAAAGGGTTTTGCAAGATTTTCTGTTTGACGAGAGAATATCTGTGAATGACTGCGGTTCGTGTGTGATGTGCTGATCTTGCCGTGTGGCTGCAGCCCACACACAGTACATTCAAAACTGTCATTAAAAAAAAAAAAATCTAGTCACACGCGGGGTCTCTCAGTTTGGAAATCGCCTGACAATTGTAAAATCCTGCCGTGTGAACCAGGCCTCCGCATTGCTGCAGATGCTGTCAATCCCCCGCACCATGCCAACCTCAATCGTGACCAAGGCCACAAGATACTTGAACCCTTCCCTTTACAAATACACCGTTTTTTTTCATCAATATTGAATGACTTTTGAGCTTTAGCGAAGTGGTTAGCCACCAAGTTTGACGCTCTCAAGGCTCTTACATTTGTTGACAAATCAATTTTAAAGTCTGCATTGACTGTGCATCCCGGTATTGTTGTGCAGAGCAGGCTTCCTTCCTGCGTGGGAATCACTTGTTGCCGTAAATCCATATTTCAAGTAGTTCTTCTGGTATTGTCTGTGAAATGTACCCTTCTTTTTCATCTTGGGCATAGGCGCTTGTGTTGAATGCTCAGTGGACCTTTTCCCCATTGCAAAGAAACTTTCCAAATACATCTGTTTATTTTACTCATTTACTAGCTTGTGCATTTAATATTAGTGTTACACGTAGGAGACAACTTGACATGCGTTAAGAGTCAGTCATAGATGGATATAAAGGAGAGAATCCGGTCACTTTTCAAAAGAAAATATTTTTCTGCCTCAGATGATAAATAAACCCTGCATTAGAGATGCCCTGCCACTAAGGGGCAATTTAACCACCTTGGAAATCCTAGAAAATTTGTAAAACTGGGTGGCTCTTGAGAGGTCAATTCGAGTTTTGCCCTTCACGGGTTGGAGAGATGTTGGATTTCAAATTAACCTGAAGCAAAAGACCAATCAGCAAGCTGCCGTTACAGGCGGTCGTGTGGGGAAGGCCGCGGAGTGGGTGAGGTGCCAGACACGGTGGGCACAGCAGAGATAAGAGTGAAATGAGGAAACTGAAACTTCTGTCTTTGGGAAAGGGACGGGGTGTTATGGGTGCACTTGTTCCAAAAGAGTTGTGTCAACCAGGATGGAAAAAAACAACAACAACAAAAAAAAACACACTTCTCAATGTGGATCCTAACAATTACTGTATCTCACTTTGAAAATGGAGGATGGACAACTTTAAATTGGAGCATACCACCTGACATAACATGTTTTAGAGGGTCCGAATGGCTTACAATGAACTAGTTTGCACAGTAAAAATATGTGGCGATGAAAATATACCAAGAAATACCAAGAAAATACGCTCTGTAATCGCCGTACTTATTGTTTTTTATTTGATTGTTTTATCTTTATGGCCTAGCTGTTTTTAATACAGATAATTAAGGTAATTATTATTTCATTTCTGTCTTAGAGTTGGTTAGATTAGACTTGCCTGTTTCCACTGACATATAAATTCATGTTATGTCACCGATGTATGAATGAAACTGTCGCAAACCGAGGACCCATGAGGATCCTCATTAAATGAACAAAAGTAGTCAGACACTGGCCAGTGACCACAATATTTACAGCAAGTGAGAACAGAAGAAAATGTGAATTCAGTCTGCCATTATAGTTTAGCTCTGCAGCTTCTGCTCTTCTGAATGATATTTTAACAAGTTGTTGGAGTGTGTCTATAAGATTTGTTGTTCGTTCATTCATTAGAACTCAGGGGTCACAAAGTCTTGAATGAGACAGTCTGACTTACAATATATGTCCTAGCTCATTCCCAATGTGTTAAATGGGCATGCGGTCTGGCTACCATTAGAAGCATAAAATTATCCACAATGTCATTTTTTATTTAAGAACAATATGTTACTCAGTAGAAGTACTGTATTCATATCTATATCATGACCCTGGATTGTTTTCTCATGCTTTTTTTTTTTGTTCTTCTAGATATTCTGGCAGATCAGAGCAATCCTCTGCTACAAGACCCTGACATGTTACCATTCAGCAGCTACCCGGGCATGCAGTACTCAAACATGGAGCCATCCATGCCCACACCATATTACTGCAGTCAGAACTACTATCCCCAGTACAATGGAGAGGAATGGTACTCCCACACTAACCTGTATGAACTAAGGAAAACAACACTGGAGGTCAGCTATGACGGTGATAGGGAGGAGGTCTCTACTGTCATGCCTGCCGTGTGCAAGAGGGCCCGGCACATGTCACAGACTGGACGCATCAAAGGCGAGGAGCTATGTGTTGTGTGTGGGGACAAGGCATCTGGTTACCACTATAATGCTCTCACCTGTGAGGGCTGCAAAGGTGAGAGTACAGAATTTGTATTACATTATTTGGCGAAAACAAGCACAACATATATTATTAAGCTTATTTAGCCTTCTACTTGGCAAGGAAAATATTAAATGTAACTATTGGATTTGATTTTCTGTGAGTAGTTTACTGTAGGTCATGGTATTTCACAAAGGTTGAATCCAGGCTGGTGCTATCGTACCCTTCTTGTTTCTTTGAAGACGTTTCACCTTCAATCCAGAAGGCTTTATCGGTTCTTAATTTTTAAGTGCGGAGTCTCCATATTGATGTCTCTGGTGGGGGAATAGTGTTGTTGATGTTGTTGCCAGGCGTGACAGGGTGAATGACTGTCTTGAAAACCAACCAGACATCCACCTGCTTGTTGGCAAAACAGCTCGTTAGTGGCAACCAGGGATTGAACGACCTCCGATTTTGTGTAGTTGATGCTAAGGGTTAGGGTCTCCATCCACCCCAATAAGATGGATAGATGAGTGTACAGGTAATTCCACACTGTGAAATTAAACAATGTTAGGAGTGTGGTATCATTATTTGACTAAGAATAGGTTCAGGTCTACCTCCTCCGTTCGCTGTGGTGCTAGGTTCCCTCTCAACTTTCTATAGTACAATACAGGAGAAACATGAGCTCTGTTCCATTAATGCCTGCCATTGTGCTAAATCTTCTATCTCAGAATGTTCTATAACTCTTTCAAATTCTCCTTTTGTGTGCACGTGCGTACATACATGCATGCGTGCATGTGTGTGTGTGTGTGTTTAATAATAATTTTCTAAACATGGATTTTGAGTATTTAACTAGGTGTACTTGTCCTAATGAGATGGTATTAAGATGTATTTGACAATACTATACGTTTATAATAGTCTTTGTTGTTTGCAGTGGTGTGCAATTGTACTGTATAACACTGAGAGGCCTTTGTATTATACTAATATCTCACTTAATAAGGTATTCGACATATTCAGAAGTCTCAGTATGATGGACATTTTAGTTTAGAGTCAGTAAAAATACAGGAATTGAATTGGCCTCGCTGTTCTAATAAAATTGGAATGGAGTGTATGTGAGTTCTTTAAAGTGGAAGTCAACCCAAACATATTTTTTTCCAGAATATGTTCTTTGCAAGCCCACGAGTTGAACCAAGGAATTCTGATTAATATTGCGTTTGAGGAATATGAGAAATCCACCCATTTTAGCTATCTCATGGGGCGGCGATTTTGTCACTTCTGTCGACTGAAAATGACATCACAGTTGCTCAGGGCTCAGGTAACAATTAATCATGGCTCAGCTTCAGAAAACAGGTGATGTGTGATTGGTCGTTACCTGAAACCTGTGCAACTTTGATGTCATTTTCAGTCAACAAAAGTGTCAAAATCGCCACCCCCTCAGATGGCTAAAAATGGGTGTATTCTGCTGCTTAACTCATATTCCACAAACGTAATATTCATCAGAATGTATTGTTTCAACTAGTGGGCCTTCATAGAACCTATTGTGGAAAAAAATATGCTTGGGTTGACTTCTTTAAAGCAATGCTGTGTCATATGTCAGTTTTTGTTGATTATGGCCGCGCCATGTGGACAAAAGTAGTGTTTTGACAAAAATCAATCACATTTCCCATGCGTGCCAGCGCAAAGTGTCATTAAAAAACCTGAGCTGTCCTTATTGCAAAAGGAGGAAGTGAGTATGCCGTAAAGCAATTCAGGACATTTGTATTCCTTTTGTGTGCCAGGGTTGATCCCATCCTCCTCAAAGTTGCTTTGTGCCAATAAAAACGATACAGACCCCCTCAGGGCCTGAAGTCCCATTCAACTACTGTACTTGGAAGTCAATGTTTCATCAAACTAGTTGTAAAAATTTTTATTAAGGTCGATTTCTTGCCCAGTGCTGCTTTAAATAATGTAACATTACAGCAAAATAGTGAGCAACTTGCCATTTAATTCAAACTTTGCAGTGCAGTGTTATGTACGGAGATCACCTGTGAGCAAGAAATTTAAATGTCTTCAACAAAAATTGAGTTCGGAGATTTGCTTGTAAATACATCATACATTTTGGAAGACAACTGCTGAAAATGTGCAAAGACTTAGAAGTATGCAGTGATCAGTTGTGTAGTTGGTTTTTTTTCAGGTTTCCTGATTTTTCTGCCGTGGCTAAAGCGGCACCACGTGAAACACTTTAATCATGAGTTTCCCCCTACCCACTACATAAGAAGCTGACTGCTATCGTTTGCATCAGTGGTTATCAGACTGCAATTGCAACGTGCAGTTTGCTAGCTAGCTATGCCTACACCCGCCAAAACTACACCTTCCTTTCAGATAGTCCACTGGCAAGGGCGCTTTAGAGCGCCTCATTGTTGCGGCATGAAAAATCCAATGGAGGCTGTCACGTTTTTCGCACCTCAAACATGTAGTTACATGTAAGTGTAGGCATATGAAAGCCTCTTGACCCGGGGTCACCTATGAAGTGCCCGCAGGCATCAGATAGCCCTCAATCACCACATGAGTAGCATGTAAAAACAACATTTGACATGGACCGCAATGTTAGTTAAAAAAAAAAAAAAAAAAAAAAAAAAAAGTGATGGTGGGCGGCGTGAGAAGGGAGGGTGTCAAAAAATAAGTGGGATTACTACTAATAAATTTGTTGATATATTAAAAAGCTTTTCAGTATATTCATAATCATTTATTATTAAAAGAATAACACAATTTATCTTCAAAACACTGTGGTGAATAAAGATAATTCAATTTTTGAGGCGAACATTGTATTGTCCACTTTGTGCTCTATGGCCGATTTATCAAGACATCACATTAATGATCCTCAAGTAACGTAAAAATGGTCACCTTACTACAGTTTGCTATTTTTTGGTTCTGAATGTGGAGATGGAGCGTCAACTGCTGTTAAGTGCAGAGTTGGATCTCTTCCGACGAGTAGAGGGCCGTTGGCCACCCCAAAAACTTGAAAAATCCTCAACTATTTGCCTTATCACCTTTAACAGAAAGTTGAACAAATTAACTAGAAAATACAAACACTATACTGTACAATTGCGTTCTTGATTGAGTTTAGTCTGCTTCAAAAAGTTGAAGAACTTTAAAGTGGCCCTTCCATCCTTCCATTTTTCTGTATGCGGCCCTCAAACGAAAAAGTTTGGACACCCCTGGCCTAGTAGCATCCATTTTTCCAAGACTATAGTAGTAGCTTTTTATTTGAGAGAGGACACAAGGGCTTGATTTATCATGATTTTAATACGCTATTTTATTACATTTTTTAGCCATTCAAATTTGTCTGGTTTGTACACACACTCCTGTCTGTGGTGTGTTACATTTACAAGACATATTTACAGTAGTTTCACTTTACAGGGACTTTAAAAAAAAGCCGTCTTAAAATGTCTCCGAAGAATATAGTGTGCATGCTTTCCTAACGTAACGTTTTCTTCTGCCCACCATATTAAGGTTTCTTCAGACGGAGCATAACAAAGAATGCTGTGTACAAGTGCAAAAGTGGAGGAAACTGTGAGATGGACATGTATATGCGCAGGAAATGCCAGGAATGTCGACTCAGGAAATGCAAGGAGATGGGCATGTTGGCAGAGTGTGAGTGTTCATTGTTTGTCATCCCAAGTTTGTGCCAAGCAATGGTGACGCAAATAGGTGGGCAAGGACTCCTTTTTTGACTAGTGGTTCTCAAACTGCAGTCCCTGGACATCCGTGGGTCCAAAAGCCACAGCTTTAGGGTTATCATCACATGATGATTTTATTCCTCAAAAATACGCAACCTTTTAATTCGTATGACATTTAGGGATTTCAATTATCATTAAGATTATGAGTTCCTTGGAAAATGGTCTTCCCTGTTAGGGGTCCCTGGACCTAAAAGTTTGGGTACCCCTATTTTATCACCATGCATACTCTAAATACTGTTACTCTAAATGTCATGACACCTTCTAATCTCACATAGCCTGATTAATTTAACAGGAGTATTGAATGTCACACACCACACGGCAGATGCGCGGCACAAGAATATTTCGTCACGCGGCAAAAGATGGCACTCTCAGTTACTGGCCGCCATACTTCGTGTATTTCGTTTTATTGTTATAAATGTATCACTTCCAAGTGTTTTTGATGGAAACATTTACTGCAATTATGATTTTACTACAGCGTATGCGTAGGTAGCAATCCATGTTATGTACAAATGAGTCACAAGCAAAGCAAGTATGAACATGAAAATGTGAAAAATATTCTCTGTTCCCTCTTGCCGCTATGATGAGCTGTCAGTTCAAGACAGAAAGAAGACATAAGAGCTTCCTGATGCTGATAAGGAGAGAAATTAAGTTGTAATGACTATTCCAGTGTGGACGGTTTCAATAAGCAAACAAACAAACAAACAATGTCATAAATTAATCCTGTGCCTAGCAAATGTTTGCCAGTAGTGGCATCACCTGTAATAGACGTCATACCTCAATGAATTGCTGTGGGTTTCATTCACTTAAATAAACACTCCAGGCCCTATTTTCATGCCTAGCACAAGTCTAGCGCAAAGTGCAGTCTCAGCCAGAAAGTGAGTTTTTTGCTAGACTAGCGCAGGAAGAAGTGGGTATTTGCGCCATTGTGCGTCATTGTGGGAGGAAAAGCAGCCAACTTCAGCCCAATCGAAGCTGCTCCCCTCATTCCCTTTAAAAGGATAGTTCACATATGTTTGTCACTTGCAGCCATAAAAAAGGAAATATTTTGTCTATAATTAATTTGATCAATTTATTACCGGTATTTTTCATGTCCATTTAACAACTTTAAAAATGATTGAAAAACATAATGTAGCTGGCTGCCATGTTCTTTGAACACGTCCGACAATTGCAACGTGTGTATACGGACAAGACTGTACAATATTATACACAGACCAAGAACAAGAAGAAGACAAATTTGAAGAAAAAAACCATTCATTTATTGTAATTTATGCTTTATTTCAGTTTGCAAGGAATTGGAAGCATTTTAATCCACCAGGATTGTACCATTGGCAACAATGTTAAATGGGATTCTGTTCAAGTTAAGCAAAACTTTACCATTTTTCTCAAAGCGGTTCAGATAATAGATGGATGGATAGGTGGATATTTCATCTGTTGGACCTTTTTTTGATGTATGTAAGGATAGATGGGCTGGTGGACCTTTGATATTTACGGAAGGAAACAAAGTTAAAATAACATGGCGGACTGACTGACAGACGATTACAGTTTGGTCCGGCTTGAAAAATAGACATATTGACGGTGACAGACGGGCAAACTTTAGTAAAATGGCCACCTCTGCAATTACATTTGGGAAAATGAGTGGGACCAAGAAGTGGAGCAGACATGGTACTCACTTGCCAGCTACACGTGCATGGACAATGCTGATATTTTTTCCTCTCCAACTGTAAATCCTTGTCCCAAAAATATTCACTGCACACACGCGCATTCCTGCCTGCTTCTGTTCTGTACAAAATGTGCCTAAATACACTTTTTGCAAAAATTGTACAATAACATGCCAATGTGCACCTTGTTTGCTGTTTCTGGTCGCCCCCTTCCAAATTTTTGCTATGCATTACAGCATTGTTTTTCCTTGCGTCCTCCTCGTTGTCCAATGTGTGTCGATTGTCCAGCAGTAAATTACATGTTAAGTCTCGTCGTACCTATCATTGATGTACAAATGTGTTGAAAATGTTGCCATAAAAATGAAGTAGATCAATATAGAGGTGTATTTTTCAGCTCTTATGTGTTTTTCTAAGCTAAACTAATTCATTACTACTCATCAAGCCACATATAAAATTAAAGACTTCCTTTAAATCCAGCACACGAGAGAGGCATGTAGTCTACACGACATGTGATGTAGGAGATCGGCGCACACAAAGTACATTTAAAAAGAATTGTCCATGGCCACCACTGCCCTGGCCACCATGTAGCTCCGCCCCTGAATACCAGGCCTCAGCAACGGCCACAAATCCACTTAGCATTTCATTTTGATTCAGTATGCTTTTCTTTTGGTCAGCGTTTTTATCATGGATGCGCATAGCTTTATGAAGTACGTTGAATAGTTTGACGCCACATCTGCAGGACTTAATAAAGCAAATTTAAATATATATAAATAAAATATTTTCTAACAGCCATGCAGCAAGTACAACAGAACCTTAATAGTGGCAATCGGCTTGTGCTTGTTTGCTTGGAGCTTGGAGGACAACATTGTGCCAACCATCCGTGCAATCAGCAGAGTGTGATCGAACGAGGCAGTCCATGGCAGGGCAAAAAATACATTTCATGGCCATGCCTTGACACTTAGTGGAGATAATGCATGTTGCCAGCCTAAAAAAAATATTTTGAATGAATCAGAAGATACAAGTGAAAATTAAAGCTTTTTTTTCCCTGTGGGCTGAAGGCCTGCTTACAGAGATCCAGTGCAAATCTAAAAGGCTGCGGAAAAACACGAAAGCCTCCCCAGGACGGTCGACTGGAGATGAGACTGAGGGGGCAGACAGCAAACAAGTCACATCAACCACCAAACTGTCAAAGGTACTGATAATGATTTTACATGCACAAAACAATATCAACCTTTTCACTAGTCTTATTAAATATGTTGTATTATAATTAAAGTGTAAACATCAATACTGTGTTCCTATGTGCATGCCACTTTTTGTAGTTCTACAAAAGGATCATGGAACCATTTGAAATTGCTACTAATTCAGAGTGTTTCTCAGAGTGTTCCTGTCGGTTTCTAGGAAAAAATTACGAAAGAGCAGCAAGCACTCATGAAAGCCATTGTAGATGCCTACAACAGACATCAAATTCCTCAAGAAGTGACCAAAAAACTGGTATAGCGCTTTCGTTTTTTTTTCTTAATCATATGGGACAAAAATACTTTTTTTTAAATGGTGTTGTCTGAAGGATTTTTGGTTTTTTTTAAATAATCAACCCAAGTACTCATGCGCTCCTGTAAAAAACTCCTTTCAGTTGATTTTTATTGTCATCTCAAATTATTGTTGTTTTCCGCTCCTAGCTACAAGAGGAGTACAGTGCTGAAGAAAATTTTCTCCTCTTGACAGAAATGGCAACAAGTCAAGTCCAAGTTCTGGTGGAGTTTACAAAAAATATCCCAGGTTTTATTCATCCTTTTTGAAAACATGTAGAGACATCTGTATTAACGATGCAAAGAAAGACTAAAAGATAAAATGTGTGGTTTTTTTCCCATGATGTTTCTCACAGGCTTTGTGTCCCTGGATCATGAGGATCAGATTGCTCTGCTTAAAGGTTCAGCAGTAGAAGCCATGTTTCTGCGCTCTGCTCAGGTTTTTAGCCGAAAGATGCCTAGTGGACACACTGAAGTCTTGGAGGAGAGGATACGCAAGAGTGGTCAGTACACAGAAGTAGTGTTGTAGTCTGAATGCCGTGTTTTTTTTTTAATGAATTGCTTTCAGGAGTTCGTAGGGAATTGTTTAGACTGACAAAATACGACTTTTTTAAATGTTATCCTTCGTCAAGCTATTGATGCATCATCTTGTTATTTGTGGCCGTTGGAGTCAGCTCCTCCATGTATATAATTAATCAGCTGAGACGTACGCCTTGGTGACCTGTTGATCTCTCAGCAGGTTTTGGTTACACTGGGATACATTCTCTTACTGGGTTCTGTTTCATTTAGTTCTGTGTGTGCGTGTGTGTCATTGCTGGCAAATAGAAAGGGACAAATAAAGCGGAAGTCAACGCAAACATTTTTTTTTCAAGAATATGTTCTATGCAAGCCCACAAGGCATTCTGATAAATATTGCGTTTGTGGAATAAGTGTTAATCCACTCGTTTTTAGCCATCTCCGGGGCGGCCATTTTGTCTTCTGTCGCCTGAAAATGACTTCACAACTGCTTACAATGACCAATCACGGCTCAGATTCAGGAAACAGGTCAGCCGTGATTGGTCGTTGTGAGCAGTTGTTTTGTCATATTCAGTCGGTTTACAGGAAATAACCCCCGAAAAAAAATTTTGTGCTTTGCTTATAGATGACAGCATGTTAAGATTGACCCAAAAAATACGTTTCAAAAGATTAACCTTTGCTTGCCTGGCCAGTAGTTGGCAGTGCAAATTTTGAGTGACGAATAAACATTGCCCCAAAGTTAAATGAAAGAAATGACACCCCACCCACTTGGCTGTTTGAATGTTAAACTGGCATCTGACGTTATTGTGTTTCGGGATAAACAGTTGACAGGAACGCTCGGGCTCCTGTGTGGAGTGTGCATATTCTCACTGTGCTTTTTGGGGGTTACTCTGTCTTTTCCCCCAGATTAAAAAAACATGCATGCTAGGTCCATTAAAGACTTTAAATTGTTCATAGGTGTGAATGTGAGTGTGAATAATTGTTTATCTATATGTGCCCTGTTATTGGTTGACAACCAGTCACCCAGTCCCCAACTCTTGCACAAAGCTTTTCATTTATGCGACGTGTCAAGATGGAAAGTTGACAGAGAGTGATGGCAGGAGTACATCGCTAGCTCCCTCTGCACTTCTCAGCTGTGATTGGTGGCCGGCAGACATTGACAAATAAAGGCCAGTGGAGAAGAGTAAGGAAGCAAGGCTGTCTAAAGAGACCTTTGTTCCTTATCCAAACATCAAGAATGCTATTGTTCAAATTTGTCTCTCTCTTGGGCCGCGCTGGCATTTCTGAATGCATGATGATGAGTCCAACAAGATAGACATCCTATTTTTAACTGCTGCATGTGAGAGACTAAAATGAGTACAAACATTTCAAATAAAGCTGTATTTACATGCAATAGTATCAATTATAACTTGTACCTTTTTGAGCAAGAATTTGGGATTTAGAAATAGTGAGACTAACACTTGCACTACCCGTTCATCCTCATTAGGATTGAAGGTTAGCTGGAAATTATCCAAGCTGATTTTGGGTGAGAGGCAGGGCCCCCGGGACTGGTCACAAGAGCACACATAGAAAAAGAACTCACAGCAAGTGCGCTTCATGTGTTTAATTTCATTTAATCTTGTCAATTTCGTGTAAATGAATGGTTATTTATTTGTTTTGTTCAATTTTCATTTTGGTTTTGTATAACCGCATTCATTGTGTCATTGTCTCACAGGCATTTCCAAGGAGTTCATCACACCAATGTTTAACTTTTACAAAAGTATTGGTGAACTCCACATGTTGCAGGAGGAGCAAGCCCTCCTCACTGCCATAACCATCCTGACACCAGGTGAGCGGCTGTCAACTGATTCACATGCCGTCTTGCGTCATAAAGTCGATGCATCACTAAATGATCAAATCTACTCAGATCGACCTTACGTAAAGGATCAACAGGCTGTAGAGAACCTGCAGGAACCCATGCTGGACGTGCTGAGGAAGCTGTGCATTTTGCAGCATCCGCAGGAGCCTCAGTACTTTGCACGGCTGCTGGGCCGCTTGACCGAGCTGAGAACACTCAACCACTATCATGCAGAAATGCTAACGTCGTGGAGGATGAACGATCACAAATTCACACCACTACTTTGTGAGATCTGGGACGTGCAGTGAAAAACCTCCTACCAACCTACCTAACATGAACATTTTCAACTTAAAAGATAGTCAAGATTCACAATGGTGCAGATCAACTGGTATAAATATGCTTCAAATAAACTCTTGTTTAACTACCGGTATTTTGCTTGATGCTACCTGATTACCCTCAACAATAACACAGGAAAATGACATACAGAATATTATTTACATCTTCTGACGTTCTATTCCTTTAGCCATCCCTTTTCTCCAGCTCTTGTGCTCAGTTAGGCAAGAGGTAGCAGACACCTGGACTGGTTGCCAGCCAATTGCAGGGCACCTATCAGAGGCGGGAGTATACTGTATGTGCACGTCACAAGTCTCGAGTCATAACCTTCAAGTCTCAAGCAAGTCCCAAGTCGCTGTGGGAAAAAATCAAGCAAGTCAAGCTGAGTTGCCACCAAATTTCAAGCAGGTCAAGTCATTACTTGGTTCAAGCAAGTCATAAGTCAAGTCACATGTTGGAGTGATAATATATATATATATATATATTTTTACTGATCTATACTACAAAAAGCACATGATCTCTTAAAATATAATAAACATTTACATCTCTAAAAATTAAATGAAAAACAACTCACTCATAAAATGAATGTCTACACTTAAATGATTTAGATTAGAAGAATACGTGTCATTTTTTTCATACTAACGTTTATATGAGGGGCACACTGTTAATGTTGGTGATGAATACTGAAATATGCTGAATGAGGGTGTAAACGTGTATAATCATCAGATTTAAAAATGTCATACTCCTGTTTCAGGTGACACTCTGTTACCCAAATCTAATTGGTGTGTGTAAATGGGTGATCGAAAGGCATTAACTTTGTAGGTTGGCACTTTTGAAGTTGACGTGCATTAGTTTAGGGGGAGCGATGTCACATCAAATATGGCGGATACTCTCACGACCAAAAAGGTACTGTGCATAGACTCTATTTACCGCTATAGTGTTCTTTGTGAGACTCGATGTCTTTGCTTAAATAACGACCGCTGTTTTAACCGGTATAGATTCAAGATTACCGTGGCTGTGGTGTCTAATCTATCGCTTTATTGGCTTCTCGATTAAATACAGCACCGACATGAAGTATTTGACCAGCGATTGGTGAGCTAAACTGTCCAGATAACCTAGCTATCTTTGGTTCACAGAGCTATCTTATATGCGTCAGACATGAAACGAAACATATATGTTTATATGTTGTCCCTCTCATGTTCGAGTTTCAAACCTTGCATGTTGCTGCTCGATGGGAAAACTTTGAAAACAAAAGTTAAATGTTCATTTTAAGCATTGTTATATTATATTGATTGGACAATTAGATTCACTACATCATCGCCATTCATCCCTAAACCCAGCCACTGGAAACAGAAAAGCAATTCAGTCCGACTGCAGGGGAGCGAGAGCTCAGGATTTCACGACAGTATGACTGCGACACTATGTGCTGCACCGCTGGCACACATGGGAAATATGGTTGACTTCAAGCAAAACACTTTGTCCACATGGCGCCACCATAATCAACAAAAACTGAAAACTTACACGGTGTTTCTTTAAATGTTCAAAATCACATTTTTACTGGTCCCAAACCAGTGTTCGTATCGTTAGCTAAACTGTAAGGTTGGCTTACCTCTCTGTGGGTTTGGAATGATGAATGAAGTTCGACGTTGTTGTCGTGTCTTCATTCCGTGAGGCGCAAAGCATGCGTTTTGCCTCTTATTTTTGCCAAGATCATGGACAAAATAATCCATCCATTCAAATTAGTGATCCTTGGAGCTGCTCCGATTCTGTTGGTGTTTACGTTGCCACTTCACACGAACAAGTGACACTGACTGGATTGCCAGGTTGGTGTGAATGAACAAAACCCCTCTTTTTTTCTTTCTTTCTGCGTTCCTTCCTAAAAAGGCAAACAGTTTTAAAATGCAGATTTAAACCTATAAACAGAATGACTTGTCAAGTCATGTGGTTCAGTCAAGCCGAGTCACTTAGATAACTAAGTAATGTTATTCACATGTTTTTGGCAAGCAAGTCACAAGTCCTAAAAATAGCAATTCAAGTCCAACTGGAGTCAAGTCATATGACTCGAGTCCCCCATCTCTGGCACTTATAGACAAACAACAGACTCAAACTCACATGGACAATTTAGTGGCTTCATATCACCTAATATGCACGTTTTTGGAATGTTGGACGAAATCAGAGTACCGTACATGATGAAGGAGACACAAACTCCACACAAGTCTACTCCAGAGACAAGATTTGGACCGAGAACCTCAGATCTGTGAGGCAGACGTGCAAATCACTCAACTACTGTGCTACCCCACTGATTGACTTCCATAATTAAAGAATGGCTGTTAGCGTCTTTTTTTTTGTTTGTTTTTTAAATGAATATTAAATGTGCTGTATTTTTTAATTCTGACTTTCTCTTTCTATTTATGAAAACTCAGTTGTATTTTAATTTCTGATGTAGTTATATGATGATTTTTTAATTTTTTTATTTCTTTTAGCAGCAAAATTTCTAAATGCACCTCATGGATTTATTTAACCTTCCTACTGTTTAATGAAATTACATAGCAGGTAAAAATCTAATTTCTTACAGTTGACATGATCAATCCAGCTCAGCTCTCTACCATATCGTATTGTCAAGAAACGACACATTTTAAAATAACTTGTCGATTTCTAATATATTTAATCTTGCATTAAATACACACAACATATCACTATCAAAATAATAATCATCAACAACAATCATAATAAACATTTTAACTCATAAAAGTCCCACATGTTCCCCAACGCACAAGATCACTATACAACATTTACATGTTTGGCGCCATGGTCTGACACCGTTTTACCTAAAACTTCTCATAATATGCTCCATGTGCATGGCCTTTTTAGGGACATATCGAGTTATCTGATAATTGTGTCACAGCACCACCTCGTGGAAATATCTGCACATGAATCATCCATTGGAATTAGGTTTGGTCAGTTCATACATACATCATTGCAAATGAAAAGAAACTAGTGAAACACTTTTGTTTAGCTACTTGTACATACTTTTTTCTAACAAAAATAGACGGCGACGGTGGCATTTACAGTGAAGTTCTGTCCTCATTTGTGTGTGTGTGCGAGTGGGTTGGCTTCTGGATACACCAAGAAGCCTGAGAAGGTGGTGTACCTCCCCTGGTTGCTGTACACGGCGTAGCGATTATCGTGCTGACTGTACAGCCACACAGTGTCACCCTGGCGAAGGGACAGCATCAAGCTCTGACTCTGCATCTCCCGTCTCTTGGATGCGTCGTCGTCAAACACCATGGCTTGCACCACGCCATCCCCAGTCATCAGCTTCACAGAAACAGCCTTACGAGGGTGTTTCCCCACCGTGAACGCAAAATAGTAAGCCCCCGGGAAACGGCAGGTGAACCTGCCTGATGATTTGTTAAAATGGCCCCCGATGTTGACGAATTCTACGTCGAAGGTCAGAGGTGACTTGTGCTGCTGCTTGCGACTCTGACCTATAAACGTGGATGTCCGTGCCACAGAGAATGCCGATCTGGGCTGCTCGAATGGCTGATGTCTGACCCGAGATTCAGTTTGAGGGGGACAGTTTGGGTGAGGAGTCAGGTGGTTGCTGATGTAGCTGCTTGAAGAGGTGTCAGGATAGACGAGGTAACCAGAGAAGCTGACGTAGGGGCCGGCATTGCTGTACAAAGCATATTGAGAGTTCAGCTGCAACATCAACCACATTGTGTCCATTTCCTCCAATGAGATCATTATGCTTTGGCTTTGAACTTTCCTGCCCTTCTTGCGGTAGTCATCATACGCCATGGCCTGCACCTCCCGCCCGTTCTTCACCAGAATGACAGAGAGCATTTTATTTGGAAATTTCCCCACTGAGAAGGAGAAGTAATACACTCCTGGGAGGCGGCAACGAAAGTAACCTGAATCTGGATTGAAATCCCTTCCGATATTGACCAAGAGCTTGTTAAAAGTAACAACGCTCTGCTTGCCCCCTACTATGCTGCTGGTGCGTGTAGCAGAGAAAGCTGAGCGGAGACCTGCTGTCACTGGAGGGGCATGCATGGGGGAGACTGGGCCACAGCAGGTGATCATGATCAGTAAAGCAGCAAGATAACATTGCGGGTCCCATTCACCTGAAAAGGAAAAGACAAAGACACAGAGTTCAGGTCAAAGAATCGTCCCCCTGTGGGTGAGTTGTGACATGCCACCAGTGTTGAGCTTTGTGCGACAGATTGGGTATTGGCCTACAACATTGCAGCCAAATGTCAGTCATAACAAGCAACGCTGATTGAATTGGTGTGAGCAGTAGCCCTTCTATAATGTGGCTGATACTGCCTGCACTCTCTGTGAACACATGGGACTCGATTAAGTTCTGCTTCATCTGCTCCTGTGTGAGGTGAACAATGGACATTTTTAGGAGAGTTTGGTGAGGTGGGGTGGAATGGAATGACCGTTAGTACAACAAATGAACTTTTTTTTTTTTTTTTACATTTTTAAACAACATATATAAATAAATATGTGTTTCTTACCAAGGACACACATTCACAACTGGTTTAGTCGGGGGGTTTTTTTCAAACAAAATTTAGATAAGCAAAATTTGCTAAATGATCAAAGAGTATTCTGAGATCAGCAAAATATGATTATTAGATGGCAAATGTTGAAACCTTTTGACCCTAAGATGCCACCGAATATGAGTGGTAATTGTTGGCTTGAATATTTCACCTGGCTTTCCCCTGGTTCCCTTTGTATGCATATTTCACGAAAGTGAAATAACAGATACTTTGTCGAAAACAGTAGCAGGTGAATAGGAGTAAGAATAGTGTTTAAAAGTTGTTAAACAACAACAACAACAAAACTTTACTCGGGGTCAAATATGCGTTACTAAAAAAAGGAGAAAAGAAAGAAATTTCAGGTTATTGTGGTGAATTATGGCAAAATTCTTGATAAAATATAAAACTCACCTGTTAAGCAATGAATTCCTAACATCTTCCAATTTGTGGGGGAAAAAAAACCCAGTTCCAGAGGCGATCGTTGGTCAACTGCTGATGTCCCAATAAGTTCTCATGACAGGCCAGAAGTACAAAAGGCTGATCCTTTTGTCTGCATGCATTTGTCAAGAGGAGGAGCTCCACACCATCCTCCAATCTTTAGCCTTGAGAACATAAAAAGGTCAAATTGAAGGACAATCTTACTTCCCCTTATTTGCCTGCAAGTCTAATTCGCCCTTTGTTTTGTCTAAAAGAACTAGCTGTGATGGAGTGAGCCTATAGAGACACTTGCTTTTGTAAGGCAGACATTCTATATAGAAATGTATGAAAGATTTCCAAAATAATGCCATTGTTACAGCATTGGTTTTTCTATAGCTTTGCTGCAATTACTACAACACTTTTCAAAACTGTTCCATTGTTGACCTACACCAATGAGAACTTAATGTTGGTCACAAATTTATTAGTAATAACGAAATCTCACAATCTGTGTGAGAAACACTAGAGGGCTTATGTCAGGGGTGGGCAAAGTTTGGCCAGCAGGCCACATATGGCTTGCGCCGTTCCACTGTGCTTTTACATTGTCAAGAGTCCTGTAATATTTGTACATATTTATTTATTTTTTATTAATGTCCTCTAAATAAATAAAATACAAATTATATGTGGAAATCAATTACTTGCTCCTTCTATCAGATAAGCAATCAATCTTTAATCACTGCCATTGACAGTTGTAAATGTCAAATATCCATGATATCGGGTGGGGGGGTGGGGGGGTGTCACCATGGCAGTGATTAATACAGATATTAATGATATGAGTGACAGTAGTTATTTATTATAGGCTCTTGTTGCTATGTTGCTAAGCTTCAGAAGATGACTCTATTTGGTATCTAGTTTTGCTGAAGTAGCAACTATTAGAATTCAGGCATCACGTCATGCAACGAATTTCACCCATAGGCGACCTAGTCCAGCAGTTTGCTTGCAACACAACACAACACAACACAACAAGTGCAAATTCACACAGCCTTTTTACTCCTACACGCTATATGGTAATTTAAATAACCTCTAACATACATTGACATGGCATTTTGGGGGGATGGTTCGTTCGGGGTGCAAATCTAGCCAGGGCTGCCTCTGCACTTAGCTGTCAGGTGTCAATTTTGTCCACCATCATTCTTATGCCCACAAATAACTACACTGTTTAAGAATGCCTTTATTGATCCCACAGTGGGTAAATTTTCATTGTTACAGCAGCAAAGATATAGGTCACACAGGGACGGCGGCATAATGTAGCCATTAATGTATAACATTGACGGCAAACATTCGGGATCAAACCTATGTAAATATAAGCAGTAACATGTGTATATACACATGTATATACACACCAACATACATCTACATAAAAAGTATGAGGAACACTCATTTTGGCCTGTACATAGTACAGAGGAAAAATACTCTAAGAAAGTGACAGTGCTGCAGTGCTGTAGTGAAATGTAAGGAACATCGTTGGATAAAAATAAAGCTTGACGAACAGTAGTGGGGAATGTTGAGTATTGCACGGTATTACAGTAGTGGGGAATATTGGGTATTGCACGATATGAGCTCAGGTGCAGGACTGCAATTGCACTAATGTCCGCCAGTTTGTAGAGACTACACAATGTTCTTGTTAAAGAGTCTGACAGCAGCAGGCAAGAAGGAACGGCGGAATCTCTCCTTTGCATAAATAAATACATAAATGAATAAATAAATGAAATAAAAAAGTTCAGTGAACTAAAAATGTAATGTCAACAAACATCAATAAAGTTTTAAATTGGGCAATTCAACAAAATATTGTAAGTTTTGCTAAGGTGAAAATTGGCTTTCCTGTATTTCCAATATAGAAATAAGAGTTTATAGAACTAATTGTGCCTTGTATTGTCCCCCAACTTAAAGATATATGCTAAGTAAAAACAACTCAGCATATTGTTTTGGAGCAAATAACTTACTTATTTTGTTGTGCTAACTAAATGTTTTATAATTTATATTTTAAAGTGGTTTCAAATTAAATTACTGTTTTAGCCCACACAAAATACAAGTTGTGTTTTTTACAGTGTACATGTTTGAGCTGAGAAAATGTATCCACATAAAGTATGAATACATCTTGAGGCGGCGGCACGGTGGACGACCGGTTAGCACTTCTGCCTCACAATTCGGAGGTCGTGAGTTCGATCCCGGCTCCGGCCTCCCTATGTGGAGTTTGCATGTTCTCCCCGTGCCTGCGTGGGTTTTCTCCGGGTACTCCGGTTTCCTCCCACATTCCAAAATCATGCATGGTAAGTTGATTGGACTCTCTAAATTGCTCCTAGGTGTGATTGTGAGTGCGGATGTTTGTCTCTGTGTGCCCTGCGATTGGCTGGCAACCTATCCAGGGTGTCCCCCGCCTACTGCCCGAAGAGTGGGAAAGGCTCCAGCACGCCCCGCGACCCTTGTGAGGATAAGCGGTATCGATAATGAATGGATGGACATCTTGAGGCCAGGAGCATAATCATAATAATCAATACATACGTGCTATATAAATAAAAATTGATTGATTGATTGATTGATTTATAATGGCCAATAGCCATGGAAATTTTGGCTCTTTTTCAGCCTCGGCCTTCTAACTTGAGCTGGCTCTTTCAATTTTTTTTGTTGCTTCAATTAATTTATTACCTAACCCTAGAACACTAACGTCGGGGGATTTTTTTTAAATGTGATATTTTGTATGGGGAAATTAAAGTAGACAACTAACAATTTGGCATACAGTGTTGTAATTTAACATAAATGGATGAAAACTGTATTTCTTTAGTGATGTGGGTGTTATAATTTTAACATACGTGTTCTAGGGTTAATATCATATGACTAATAATACTAGTCTAGGCCTTTTACTCAGGTAATATTCTACAAGGTGACTTTGTGTCTATCAAAGTTATTTTCTGACAAGGTAATCAAGTATTGCTTTCAGATATTCGACAAGACTGGTTGTTGGTGTGTACAGTACAACAGATGGTTTGCTGCAAGTGCCTCCATCTGTGGTCATGACGCAGAGAACCCGGAAGTCGTAGGTGTGTGCGTGTGCTGTCAACGAGAGGAGGCACTGACTGACTGAGCTAAAGCTCGCATTTAAGACAAGATGACAGGACTGCCCCGCAGGATTATAAAGGTAACCATTTCACGTTGGAAAATGATCCCGTGTGACTTTTTTGTTATGGCTTTTACCCACCATATTGGACCCACACGCCCAAAATATCGAATATGGGCTTTTTGTGCTAACTAGCATCTACCACGACACCGTTAGTTGTCCGAAGTGACTTCCGTTTTCTTCCCGTGCGGATATCAGTCAAAAGTTGTGGTTAAAATACAGGCACCAGTGCTAATCGTGTTTGCCCACGCGAATAGTTAAAAACATAATAAAGAGTGGATTATCGTTTATATCCGTGAGTAGAACGCTGCAGGGACTGACGGTCTGCCTGGCTAAGCAGGCTAACGAAGCTAAGCATGCTAACCATGTCTTCCGTCGTTGTGTATTTAAAAATTAAAAACTCGCTGTGCCGATATTTTTTTCTTCTTCTTCCCAATAGAGTGGTTTGCACTCAAATATAAGCGACACGTTTAGAAGTTGGCTGTCTTTCGTGTAATTTTTTGGATCGTGCGGCCTTTTGGTGCAAATGTACGTGTTAAAATGGATGTAATTCTTGCAACGAGACAATGGGTGAACGCTTCTCCCCAGTGTGTAATAACGTTATATTTGAGAATAAAACTTGAGAAATGAAGTATTGGCGCTCTGTTGGCGTTTGTATTTTGCAAGGCCTCTTTCAACCTAGAGCATTAAAATAGGGGGTAAAAGTTGATAACTCAGAACCCGAACTCTTTATCAGTGGTAGATATTATGAATTACAAACTATGCTGTGCGTTTTATTCTAATGTTTTTTATTGGTTGAGAACTCAATGAATGACAAAAAATATTAACGAAACGCGTTTAATAAATTAGCTCACATTTAAGCCGTGTGCAGTGGATCGCTCCTTATTTAAGGACTCTCCCCTTTCTCACACCACCGGTACCAGTTGAGCCTATCTGTGTGCTACGCTAGTCAATATCCTCTTAACTTCGACAAAAATATAAATCCCTATTAATTGTATTCATCAGTACTTCTGACTGGGTGTTGTGCATTTTAGTGAATATGTCTTCCAGGCAGGCCTGGTACACAAGAATAAAACCCAGAGGATCAGGCTGACCCACACTATTCCACTGTGTCCTTGAAAGAACCAAATGTAATTGAATCACCTCATATAACATTCTTGTTATCAGAGGAGTTTAGGATCATATGGTTCGTAACCCCGAAGTGAGCAACGTGAGTTAGCCAAAGCCATTGCTACTCATGTGAATGTGATAGTCGTACTTAGTTACATGGCTGTATGGCAACACCTTTGAAACACGTCTACTTAATGGCACACATTTTACTGAGTCAAAGTTTGTTTGCATTTCACACTGCAATTACTGTGCTGTCCTTTATTGACATATCAAGTGGTGATTTTAAGATCCACTTACTCCAGACACCAAGGTGCACTGTAACCATAATCAGAAGCCAATCCCAAAGTATAAAATATTATCAGATATTTACCACTTTCAGGGTTCAACGACTGTGTTGAACATACTATTTTTGAATAACAAAACAAATTAAATTGGTTTGCATAGTGCCTGGTTTACAGTGGTGTTCCTTCTCTGTGGCGGTGACGTTACATTAATTTGTACATAACTTGGAATGCAATCATCGGTTACCAGTGCTAATTGCAGGTAGTAAACTTATTTCAGTCAATATTTAACACACACTAGGCCATAACTACAAAACAATCAAATGAAAACATTACTGAGCATCTCTTGATGTGCTGCAGGATGAAGTACTCTTGTGCCACAGTGCAAACTAGTTAATTGTCTGCTGTTTGTAACCTATAAATGTCATAACTACAATTAACATTTGAATGAAAAACATTTGTACACCATAAATATAAAACAGTCAAATGAAAAACAGTAAGTATGACAATGACTGACAGTGACAGGGCTGTTTAAACTCATAAGGCACGGTGCAACTGTATTAAAATGAGAAACATTTCTAGACCTTAACAATCAAATGAAAAACAGCAAGCATGGAGGCCAATGAGCATGTCTTCTTTTGCCAAAAGGTGATGTATTCTTATGCCAATGTGAAAACTAATTTATTGCATGCCGTTAGTAATCTCAAAATGTTGTCATAAACGACCCCCTGTATGTGCTAGAAATGAGCAAAACCTATCTATTTCTATGGCATATTTGCACTTCACTTATAGGTGCTGTATATATGCTGACCAGTAGTCTGATTACGTAATCTTTTGTCCTACATATTTGCACTTTACTTATAGCTACTGTCGAGTGTATGCTGATCAGTAGTTTATCATGCTCTATTATTATTATTACTATTTAATTCTCTTATTGCAAATTTGCACATTACTTTTAACTGCTCTACATATGCTGACCAGTAGTCTGTCATAATGTTATTTTTATCGGTATCACTTACCATGTGTGACTGTTTACGAGCTGCCTTGTACTGCCTGTGCATTTGACGCATTTGATGCGATATACTGCCCATATCATATTTAGTATTGTTATTCTGGGTATATGTGACTGTTTCGTTGTATGTCTGTCAATGTGACCTGCTGCAAACCAAATCGCCCTGTAAGGGACATTTCAGTGGAGTAAAGTGAACCTGTAATGAACATTTAAAAAAAAAATCTGATTTCTTTGTAGGGAAAATGGCTTTATGTCATTCCACTGGTCTGTACTAGAGGGTGACATGGGAGTGGATTTTCAATCCCATCCCACTCACACAGGAAAAAAAAAAAATTCCATCCCGCTCTCGGTGAAAATGAGTTGTTTTGGCTAACGTTAGTGTGTACACTTATGTAAAGAAAAATACTTTTTACTCTTTTATTCCCTTCTGGATAATCCCGCTTTTGTCTGCTCCTGTAAACACTTTATCCAGAGCTGGGCATTTCACAAAAAAATTGCAGTCCGTTTATGGCCTTCTGCCTACAGCTGGGGTACCCTTCTTCCACCGTCCGTCCATCCGCCATTTCCTATAGGCCAGTCCACCTATCATTTCGAACGGGCTTTCGTTCGCGTTTCCGACTACGGATTTAGACAAACTGCCACTACCACCAGCACCACCACAACCCCCGCCCACCCCGGATGGCCAAAAACGGGTGGATTTTGCTGCTTAACTTATAGTCCACAAATGCAATATTAATACAAGATATTTTCAGACCCTTTTTACCCTAACATTTAGAGTTGGGCATCGTTTGAATTTGGATGATTGCGGTTCAGATTCCGGTTCTTTGATTCGATTACGGTTCCGAACGATTCTCGATTCCCAAATTTGATTCTTAAAAAAAAGGAGTTACTTTTGAAAAAAATCACATGAACTTCTCTGTTCTTTACTTTCAACTTTTTACTGTTTGTGAATTTTACCATGAATTACTCAAAGGCTGAATTTTACCATGAATTACTCAAAGGGCTGTTTTTAACCAGTATATTTACTTTGACATTTTTTTTGGCATTATTATTTAGTATTATTTTTCCACAAAAGCTTTATTTTTGAGAAGTTCATGAAGTTCAATAATGCAGCTGTTACTGAAAGCATGCTACTGAACACCAATTGATTGGCTAACCTTGTCTTTTTTTAGAAAGAAAATATATATGACAAACACAATGCTAAATTTTCTAATCTAATCCATGCAGTCTATGTAACCATATGATGTATGTGTATATGTACAGTGTGTATGTACTGCAGCTGTGTATGCTATAAGATAAATATTAGCTGGATATGCGCATTTGTGTGTTGAACTTGTGGGCTCAATGTTGGCATTAAACGTACTTAGCCGATTCTGACTTTGGCTCATGAGCCGCATCGCGTCAGTTCTATGGCTAGGCGTCGGCCGAATGGGCCGGCCCGGGCAGGATCACCAAACCCGTGAAGGGCGACTGCTGCCACCGCGGTGGGGCCTGGGGCTGCGTGCCGTGCGCACACATTTTTTTTTAATCGGTCGTACTTCGTTCGTGCTTCTTCTTCGCGGCTAATTTGGAATCGAAAATTCGCACCGACATTCTAAAATCTGAATGGTTCCGGGCGAACCGGAATTATGTTCCCGGTTCTACTCAGTTCCCAGTTCTCAGTGCCCAACCCTACTAACATAATAATAACTACAAATATAAATACGTTCCTGGGATTGAATGGCTGGACCGTGAAAAGACATATTTGGAATGGAATGAGTTAAACGGAATGTGTTGTTTCAACTAGTGGGCCTGCATGAACAAATTCTTGAAAAAAAAAAATTGGGGGTTCACTAATACGTATAAATTATCATACAATTTTTCTGTTTAAGATGCTGGCTCTCCGCCCTAACGCGGTTCTGGCCAGATCTCTGTGAAAAGTGTACTGTACGCCTAAGCACTTAGAGTATTTTGGGTCTTTCCCGACTGCAATTAGCAGACTTAGAAACTCCTCGTTCACCTTCTCAGTGAAAGCTCTACTTGTTACTAGGGTAGTTTATTTATCACCATTCAGGAGAGGATCCGCATCACATAGCTATTTGCTGCTAAGATAAGACAAGACCTAAGATAAGATATAAAGTCTGTGCGGCTGCGGAGCAATATTAGCTAATGCCAAGCAACTGCGAAAGAAATAACTTCTGGGATTATGGGTGACAGTGGGAGCGTCACTTTTTTTTTAAAATTTTTTTTTTAAACCAGCTGGTTAATGTGACCTGTCCACAATAGCATGCTGCTGATTTGTGAGCGTGAGGGATGACAAGCATTTAAAAAAAAAACAAAAAAACCCACAGCTTTGACGATCTCAAAATCATGTTGTCTGACATCGCAATTTCGGTCTGAAAGCGAAAATTGCCAAAATTGGAAAAATTGACATGGCACAATTGTTTGGAACTGCTTTTAATGACATGCCAGTTTTGGGCATCAAACTGTCGTAACAGGTAACATCAGATTGGCGTATCTTATGAGCCATCAGTGCACCTCACTCGACTTTGTTTCAACCAACATACAAGAATAAAATAAGAATATCCAAAAATAGTCATTTAAAAAAAACAATAAACACAAATACCGGCTGTTTCTGCGCATTTTGGCCTCTTAGGGGCAGCAGTGTTGTTTCGTGCATTGAGTATTGTTATGTATCTTACTTATGTGTATGTGTTTCCACAGCGTTTGTGTGTTAATATTCGTTATCACTCCCGAAGTCGAATATTCGTCATCACTCCGGAAGTCAATGCTAATTTCCTGTTGGAATATTAATGCGATCTTACATTGAGTTTAGCATTAGCGCTAGTGATGTTTTAAAAACGTTTTGTATTTAAATAAACTGCGTGTAATTATTTTATTGTGTGTTTAGTTTTAAAGTGAACTCCAAGTGGGTGTCATTAAACAGATTAAAGCATGCACAGGGACGGAAGAATCACACATCGTCGCTGTCATGTGAAAAACACTTGTCTCCATTTTTTTTTTCATTTTTACATGAATCATGTTTCTGCGTTACAGACATCGCATTAAAGTGAAAATTAAAAAGGTTTCCAAAATTGGAGATAAGTGTTTTTCACAGGACAGCGACGGTATGCTACACGCTTGCTACGCAAGAAACTTGGTGCATTCAGGTTACTTTCACAACGTCAGGAACTTGTCAACACACTATGCCGTTCTGCATGTTAATTGTTTTTCTCCGATTATAACGTTTTTAAGATGGAGAGAAGCCAAAATCGAAATCACGATTAAATTCCTACTAATTGTCCAGGCCTACTGTACAGATAATCAAACTTTTCTGACTTTGACTTTCTGGACACTAGAACAAATTATAATCATCCTTTTGTTTGGACGTCAACCTGGATGGCGTTTGACTTTGGAGGTGCGACTGTAATTCAACCCACAGAAAAGAAGACAATTCATTTTTTCACACTCAAAATTTTTCCATAATGTGCGGAGTGGGAGGTAGCCATGTAGAGAAGAAAACCTAATGGGAACGGAAAGATGTAAGCGGTACAGGTGAGTGACTAAGCCGGAGAGACTGATATTGGTGGGAAAAGGTGGGAAGATTGGAGCCCTTGAGTTTTTTTGAGCGCGTGACTGATACTGGGAGCCCCTCTTGTCTGTGTTTTCACTGCATGGTTTTGTCTGTGGGTTATCGAAAACATTTCAGGAATTTCACTCTGAGCTGCATTCAGGAGTAGCCTGTCAAAAACAAGTACGGTAGCTATTTAGGATTCGTCTGCATTCATTCCTTCAAGCTGTTTATCCCAGTTGGAGTTTACTGTAAAACTAAACACACAACCAAAATAATTACACACACTGGATATTTAAAGAGACACTTGGATGAGCTTAACATTGGCACTCATATAAAAGGTTTGCGTGTAAAAATGACATCAGTACTAAAATGCCCCCCCCCCCAAAAAAAAAGACAAACATGAGTTGTAACATTGCGTGCTTCTGATGAGCCTTTTTGGAGGGCATAAAATAAAATATCCGGTCAGTCTTTGAACGGATGGGCGGAGACGCCCGGTCCGTTGAGTGCTTCCATTGGTCAGCTAGGACTCCAGACAAACACCTTTTTATTCTGTGATGGAGCAAGAGAAAGCACGTCACATTCACACAGTTAACGGAGCAATCGCCCCCGCGTACAGAAGCTGTCTCGACTTTGCCGGGAAAGCGCAGCTACGTCACACATGTGCCCCTGTGTGTCTCATTAATAAATGCCCCCCTTGCTACAACAGACAATGTAGAACAAATAAGCATATTTACAAAATGGTCAATGTATATTAATAATGCACTGAAATAACCCTTGAATCTTTTAAACAGATTGTCGAGTTGTGAGACCTTTCATAAAATTAAAATGGCAAAATATAATACATATAATATAATGTAATGATATAATATAATATAAATAGAATAAAATAATAATATAAAACAAGTACTGGGACAAGAAATAAAGAGACCAGGGTTGGAGAACCGTGAGCGAGGACCTTATCATACCTGGTATGTTTATACTTTCTTGAGTTTTTTTTTTTTTTTTTTTTTTTTTTTACAGCTGTTGAACTTCACCAAGACGGCAATACAGTATTTGTTTGCATTAGCTTTAGCACAACTAAAGCTGCGTACTCCTCCAGCAGGACAGTCAAGCGACATGCGCGCTGTATCTCCTGTTGAAAAATCTCCTGCGCAGTTGGGTAACTAGTGCCGCGTTTGAAGTGTTCGGACTTGGGAGTCACATACATGCACAGTGTGGTGATCGGTGAAATAAAAAAAGTATGGGGCACGTCATTGCATCTGTAGGACCGACAGGTACACAACACTTTTATTTTTTCTTTATTCGGTTGCGTGTCAGGAGTGCGGCACCTGCATGTTTATTCCGTTCTCGACGCCGTTTGGCTGATTCGGAACGACTGGCACCACACGGATCGGCTAAATATGCAGACGGGAACTTTGTGACGGTTAGGCGATGTCCAGCTCTGATAAAAAGTCCTAGTCTTGGGGTATCTAACCCTTGAACATATTGTAAAGGAAAAAAATGGGTTGACTTCACTTTTAATCCATTCACTGACAGACATTTTCAGACGTTTGAAAAAATATATAAATAAATTCCTGTGATTGAACGGCTGGACTGTGAAAAGACAAGTCGTCAATGGCAGTGAAATTAAAGTGGGAGTCAACCCAAACATTTTTTTCCAGAAGATGTTTGATGCAGGCTAGTTGAAACATGACATTCTGAAAAAATATTGCGTTTGTGGAATAAGAGTTAATCCACCTGTTTAAGCCATCTCATTTTGTCACTTCTGTCGACTGAAAATGGTACCACAGTTGCGCAGTGCTCAGGTAACGATCAATCACAGCTGACCTGTTTTCTGAAGCTGAGCCGTGATTGGTTGTTACCTGAGCCCTTAGCATTCGTGATGTCATTTGTGACAAAATGACTGCCCAATGAGATGGATATAAAATTGGTGGATTTTGCTGCTTGATTCATATTCCACAAACACAATGTTCATCAAAATGCAGGGTTTCAACTAATGGGCCTGCGTAAAACATAATTCTTGAAAAAAAACATGTTTGAGCCGACTTCCTTTTTAAGTTTTGGGACCACATTTACCCTTAAATGTATGAGTTCTTTTGAGCTTCAGTGGGTGTGAGCTGGATGACAATATCTATAAATGTACGAGTAACGTTCAACTTCAGGTGAAGAAAAACACAGAAATATACACATTTGAGACTTTTACCAAGTATTTCACATTGCTTCTTTGCTCCACGCTGTACCACCTGCTGTTGTTTGACAAAGCGTGAGGATAATCAGTTGGTGCGCATGGAGGTTGTGCCATCGCCACCTGGACGACTTAGCATCCATGCTACAGTGAGAGATTGGGTTGACAAAATTGTCTCTGATGGAATTTTTCAAATGCTCAGACAAAAAAATGTTTGAGAGATGTCCACAAAAATTTTGGTGGCCATTGATCGCCGTTTTGATTTGATTTCCAACGGAGAGTTTGGAATCGGTTCCTCGCGTGACTCCGGCCGAACATGGATAGAACGCTAGGGGGCTCGGCCATTCTCCTCATTAACAAGGGGCGTTATTCACGGAGTTACCTATTTACTAATTCCTCCAAAATGAATGGATAAAGGATAAAATGGCAACTGTTTTCATTTTCCTGATCAAAAAATATATAAAATGAACTTGTTTGTGAATACATGGCCATCGCGGCCCCACCGTCCCTTTGAGGGTTGAATCTTTTGGGAAGCCGGAGTTGACAGATGTCTGCACTATATGCCATGTATTTATGAGTTCCTCCCTCCAGTTGACTTCCTTTTTGTACTTGCACAGTATCGCTGTAATTGTCTTGACTGTCAAACTAGCTGCTAAGGAACCACTTCTCGGGCCGAGCATCATTGCTCAGCCTCGGATGAGTTTTGCCCCCTGCTTTATTCTCTCATCTTCGTGACAAAGCAAGAGTCTTACTTCTGAGCTCTCCACTTTCAACAAAACAGTGTTGTCTATCACAATTTAATGTTCATGATCGCGCTTTGCTTTGATTTGCCAGGAAACTCAGCGCTTGTTTGCGGAGCCTGTGCCAGGTATCCAGGCAGAGCCAGATGAGAGCAACGCTCGCTACTTTCACGTGGTCATTTCCGGACCGCAGGACTCACCTTTTGAGGGGGGTACATTTAAATTAGAACTCTTTTTACCAGAGGAATATCCGATGGCAGCACCTAAGGTCCGCTTCATGACAAAAATATATCATCCCAATGTAGACAAGCTGGGAAGAATATGTCTAGACATTCTGAAAGGTAAGTCACAAATAATTTCCAGATTGACAGTTTAGTCTGTGTATATTCCTGTCCTACTCTCAGAAGTGATTACAAGAAGTGAATATCATGTTTTTCACAAATATGTTGGTTTTTGGAACAAGGACAATTTGACAAATTCTCTTAGTTTATCTGCAGATGAATTGAGAGATTTGTCAGTTTAATCTGCCTGCCAAAAGGGCTTTTGAGTGACACTTTGACTGGGGTCACGACTTGGACAGCTGCCCCCTTAGTACTACTCGTACACCCTCCACCTGTTGCTGCCCTTTGTAGTAACTTGCGTCATATTGCCTGTGCTTCCATTTTCATTGTCTTAGCCTCCTCCGTTCTGTCTTCTTTTTATTCAATTCTTATTTTAGATAAATGGTCACCAGCTCTGCAGATTCGCACGGTGCTGCTGTCAATCCAGGCATTACTAAGTGCTCCGAACCCTGACGATCCCTTAGCAAATGATGTGGCAGAGAAGTGGAAGACCAATGAAGCTGAAGCTATAGAGACAGGTAAGACCTGCTGATTTCAAATGAATACCTGACGATCGGAAGATCGGAGTCCAAACTTTGAAAAGACCAATGTGACTTTTTGGTTGGTGCTCAACATGCCTGCACACTTTAAAAATATAGAAAAAAATAGATGCATTGTGTAGACATTCTTTTTTTCTAGTCTTGATTTAATAGTGATGTCATTTTAGCATACATAATTTTAAGTAGCTTATTAAAACCTAATTTAATGCTCTATAATACATTAAAATAATATGGAACGTAATGGCCATCGACAACCATTGGAGTTTCTCACATGGCTCCTTTGGAATTTTTAAAAAGACTTGACATGGAGATTTTTACAGGCGCTAGCTAGCAAGCAAGCTAACACATTGTAGCTAACAAAACTGTATTAGTCTATCAGGGCTCTTGAGTCACACTGTTGTTTTTCCAAGGCGAAAAAAATAAAAGAATAGCCAAAGCAGCCTCACAGATGACACTTTTCACACACACTTTTTAAGTGCTTTTTAACTTTATCTGAAAAGACTTTGCGTGATGATGATAATGTTTATTTTATGCAAGACATCCAAGGCATGCAGGTCTTCCCTTGGCCGCCTGTAAGTGGTGGTCTTATTACAGTAATGCCCAACTCATCGGACATTAGCCCTTAACGTGATGAAATCATTTGTCATAAATTGCTGCAGGAAGAAATCCTTTTTGGAAATGTTCTTGTTGACCTTTAATCCTGTTTTTTTCCCCCACTCCTCTTCAGCCAAGTCATGGACCAGACTTTACGCCGTAAACAAATGAAGCGACAAGCAGCCTGTCAAGCGAAGACACACACGCAAGTCAAGTGTGAACACAAGTCCTCATGTTCTGCCAATACCTCCTTTACTCTGCATTTGAAGGACACGGTCAAATTCAAACACACACATACACATGCACACGTATGCTATAAATAAACATGAATATGAAAAGGGAAAAAACTGCTGGCAATTAGTGAATGCATTCTAGTAAAACGACTGTCTTTGTCTGAAATAACTCACTACTGTTTGCTCAGAGCTTTAGGTCTGCTCACCTTGGCTTTCTTTGTACATCAATAGTCTATCAACTGCTGCTCTTTTAAGCTTTTCAAGAGGGAGAAACTTGCATCCCGCATCTTTGCTGGGGTAGGGCGGTTATTGGGGGTTACAAGGAGGAGACAGCAGTGGGATTGGGTGAGGAAAGAAGGTCTAGTTGTGGCCAGTATGGTGTATTTTTATGTTTATTTTAACTTTGTGTTCCTTTATCGCTGTTGATTAAAAGCAACTAACAACTACTAATATTTACCGCCTATAGGGTAGTGCGACGCCCACATGGAGATACAGTGTCGGGCTGGCCAATCACAAAACAGCTCTCCTTATTTAACTCGCAGATAATAGGACTGAAAGCCAAAACTGAGCCTTTGCTTTTACAAATCACAAACACCACCATGACTTTTTAACCACTTCTAGCCGGCAATTGTGTTCTGTTCGTGTCAGTGCTGTTAGGATGGACATTATGGACCTTGACGTAGTTTGAGCTTTTTTGTTTAATTTGACAATATCTAGTCCTTGTATATTGTATTTCTTTCTTCTTATTACAGTCATACTAAACTCCACTCAGCCTTTTTTCTTCTTGTGCATTGTCAGTCTGACACTACAAGACTCAGTTGTGTATGACCTTCCTCCCAATGGCACTTAGACCGCCAAGCAGGGGTTCCATTTGAGCTTTCACCTAATTTAATAAATCAGGATTGGGATGGCATATGTGATGCTGGGGTGTGGCGTGTTCCTCCAATTTAGATCAGTGTACGATTTGACACCTGACAACATTTGTGGCCACCAAGCTAAGTTAAATGTAAATGTATTATTTTTGATCATCTGGGGAGGAACATTTTTCCTGTTCTGAGAATGTTATGGAAAACGATCATCTGCATACATTTCAGTTCTGTAAATAAACTCAATTAGGTAATAAACACTTTGATTTGTGGTGTTTTCTGGTCTTTAAATTGAGTAAAGCACAGCAAGCAGTGATCAATAGTCACAAATCTGAGCATCCCACGTTAATCCACCTGTTTTATGACATCTCTGGTGTCGGCCATTTTGTCACTTCTGTCAACGGAAAATTACTTCACAGTTGCCCAGGGCTCAGGTAACGACCAATCACAGCTCACCTGTTTTCTGAAGCTGATCGGTGATTGGTCCTTATCTGAGACCTGATCATCTGTAATGTCATTTTCAGTCGACAGAAGTGACAAAATGGCGCCCCATGAGATGGCTAAAAACGGGTGGATTTTCCTGCTTCACTCATATTCCATAAACCCAATATTAATCAGAATGCCGTGTTTCAACTAGTGGGCCTGCATAGAAAATATTCTTGGAAAAATATGTTTGAGTTGACTTCCTCTTGAAGTACACTAATAAAATATTTGCTTTAGGTAATATTTTACATCAAATGCTATAAAATTAAATTATAAAAAGTGATTTTGAGAAAACCTCACTAATTGATTTGTATGTCATGAATAATTCATTTTAACACATTTGCAGAAGAGTACTATTTGAAAGCAGCATAAGGAAAGACTTTAGCTCACAAAATCAGTTTCACATACACGTTTTTGTGCATTGCAATTTTAGAGAATAAAGAGAATGATTCTGGTTCTGGTTCTTTCAACAACTTTTAAATAATTTATCTTTTCTTTTGATTGAAGATAATTCTATGTTTTGCTTTGAATGTTTTAAAGCACTTTGAGTTGCATTTTTATGTATGAAAAGTGCTATATAAATAAAATGTGATTGATTGATTGATTGATTACAGACACATACTGGATATTTAATAATATTTAATATCACTAACAGTCATTGGTGTGATTTTTAAACAGACATGAGTTTGATGCTACATCCTAAACATATAGAGTAACCTAAAGAGTGCTAATCATTTGATTGAAAGTTACATACATTGTTTTTCTTCTTATCAAAACATATAGAGTAACCTAAAGAGTGATAATCATTTGATTGAAAGTTACATACATTGTTTTTCTTCTTATCATTGACTTGGTGCACCTGATCTACCACAGCCAACATGGCCGACTCGCTGACGTATAGCAGCAACTGCTCAACCTGTTCAATGGAGTATCTATTTATGTCCAGTATGTATGTCTATGCTCGTAACTCGGCTAATAAAAGAAGCCCGCCGACTTGAAACTTCAGTAATGACTTGGTGGATTGTGTGACATCGCAAACGCACTTCATCCCATGTTCAATGAACGCCTTGATGCGGAAAAGTCTCGAGATGAATGAAGCGAGTCAACATTGTGGAATTGCGACGATAACATTATCTCCTGGCCTCGTGAACAACTGAAGGTCCACGTACTACCGACATCTGCCTTTGATTTTGCTGCGTTTTCTACATTGAGTACAACATTTTACATGATGAAGTTTAAGCCCAACAAGACAAGGACATATGACGGCGAAGGGTTCAAAAGACGAGCGGCGTGTTTGTGTTTCAGAAGCGAGTCCGAAGATGAGGTAAGACGAAAAGTGTGTTTGTTTAACTGTTAAAAATTGTGTACTTCATTTGTTATAACGTAACTTTAGTTCTCATTCATTTTAGTCCGGTTGCAAGGGCTTTCAGTGTGCAAGTATTGCGTTCATGGTTATGAGTGTAGCAATATACAGACTGTATGGATGTCATTATCTTTGTCCCATGTTGTAATGTGTTATTGTAAAATAATTGATTTGATGAACTGATTTTTTTCAACTTTAAAAGCGCTAATATTGTACAATTGAATTGGCCGGCTGATTAAAGAGCCCCCAAAAATCATTGCAATAATATGTTTTATGCGCCTTCACTTGTCGAAACATGGCATTGTCATTAATATTACACAAGTGGAATATGAGTTAAGCAGTGAAATTCACCCATTTTTGTCCATCTCAGAGGGCGGCCATTTTGCCACTTGCTGTCGACTGAAAATGACATCACAGTTGCTTAAGGCTCAGACAACGGCCAATCATGGCTCAGCTTCAGAAAGCAGGTGAGCTGTGATTGGTCGTTACCTGAGCCCTGAGCACCTCTGATGTCATTTTCAGTCGACAGAAGTGACAAAATGGCCACCCCCTGAGATGGCTAAAAACGAGTGGATTTTGCTGCTTAACACATATTCCACAAATGCAATATTGATCACAATGCCATGCTTAGACTAGTGTGCCTGCATAGAACATATTCTTGTATAGAACTTTTTTGGGTTGACTACCTTTTAATCTGTCGGGCCCTAATTGTTACTACACTCGATTTGCACTGGATGGACTTAGTTGTCGACCACCCCAAAAACATCAGGATTAATCAAGTGGCTTTCAAATGGTGATAAACTATTATCCATCCACAGAGCTGGGCAGTCCGTCCCTGGGCCGGACCGGTCGGACCCTCCGGCCCGGCCAGATGCCCATTTTTGGGGCTGAGGGGTGGGGGGGTCACAAATTTAAAAAAACGGCTGGACTAAGCATGGCCGGAAGTTGATTTTAGTCCGGCCCACTAATCGGAATGGGGCGGGGGCCGACAATATTTATGAATATGGCCGGAAGGGTAGCCAAGTCAAGGGTGGAGGGTCGCGGCCGGACCGGCAAAAAATGGTCAAGTGCCCAGCTCTGTCCATCCATCCATTATCTGAACTGATTATCCTCACGAGGGTCTCGGGTACAGTGAAGCCTCTCCCATCTGTCTACGGGCATTAGGCGGGGTACACCCTGAAATGGTCATCAGCCAATTTCAGGGATAAACTGCAATGTCCAGTGAAAGCCATTGTACAGCAGACGTAAACTTAATTCATTTAATAAATAAATTATTTGAAATGTTAAGCACTTTGATAACATGTTACGTGATAGTCTCCACTATTTAATCAAAAGTCTAGCTTCGTTGTCCTTGTGTCTGCAGAGTGGATGTGTCCCATCTGAGCTGCGCTTGAGATGTGACGGTGTTGGCAGTGGGTGTGTGGGGACTCTGGGGAGGTGTTGAATGTTACACAGTGTGCCCAACACTAAGTGCCCTATGAGCTGCAATTTTTAGAAACAAGGTACAGCCTCTTGCTGTCCTCTGCAGATTTGCTTCCATGGCCCCGGCTCCGGAGCTGCCAATTTTTCCAGATTTCTCCTCATTGCCTGGTACTTTTCTGTGCTGTGCCGTCATGTGATAAAATCACTTACTTGGATTATTGCTGATTGTAGCGCAGGAAGAATTAGTCATCTCGCTTGTCACACAACGTTTTGCTCTAGAGTTTGCTTCTGTTGCATACTTCACAATTTCTGTGATGGTCCTCTGCATGTCAGGGTAACAGCCATTACCCCATTTCTGTTAAGGGCGGATGGATGAAAAAAACGCCCAAAACAATAAGGATTCTCAGTAAGGACATTAAACATCGGGCATTTGTAGTGTATTCAAATAAATACTGGTTGAAAAAAAATTGCAAATTATTGTATTGTTTTGTTTGTTTATGTTTTTATATACGTTTTTCACAACATTCCAACTTAACTGCAAGTGGCGTTGTACATCAAGGGATGGATTATATATCATTATTGAGAGATATGGGCTTTGTTGAGAAGTCTGACTATACAGTAGTCAGATATATAGATATACATTTTACAACATTATTTGTCATTCTAAAATATCTTCCCATTCCCTCTAATGATATTCATATTGTTTTTTTGCAAAATGCCAAAAAAGGACCCAATGGGAAAAAATTAATAAAATGGCATAAGACATTTACACTCAACAAGGCACATTTGTCTTGTTGTTAGTAAGGTGTCAAAGAGGACATATAATGGAAAATGTATGTTTTAAATGTTGGTCTCAGGTGAAAAAAAAGGTCGACTTTGCGCTGTTACGTCGTGTTAACACTTCCTAATGGAGCTTCAATGTATCCTCCAGAACGTACTTTTGTATTCGTATTTGCTTGCGCCCGCCATGTCTTTCGCTCGCTCTGCTTTTACTATCTTCCGGGAATAACAGAAACGCGTATACTGACACAGACATGCGCGGTAAAGACGGTAGTTTGTACCGAAATGTCTGAAAAGAGTGTTTTCATGTGCGCTGATCAGATTATCATTTGACATAAACCACCCCGCTCGTTCGGAATAAAATCTTGATCGGAATGGTCTCGATCAGGTCAGAATATTCCGAATGGGGTGTTGTACATGGAGCGTTTTTATTCCGATCAGGCTTCTAGTCCGAATAAATGTGTCCATGTAAACGTAGCCAATGTTGATGTTCGGCCATCATTTTAATGTAGTAGGGACGTATATAGGACAGGTCAATACATCACTTTTACACATTTTTGAACACTGGAGAGAGCTCGTCAGCGCGATGCTTCAGGGCCGATGTTGAAACGGATATAAAAGTTACACAGTGGTGACTTTAACTAACGAACCTATTTACACTCTGTGTTGTCCCTTTTGAGTATACTGAGGCTGCAACGGATTAAGAGCAGCCTCAAGATGGAGTGTGGATTTCACATACCCAGTGTGCTTGGCAAGCTACTGCATGACCTCAGCTTTAAGAAATACCTGCCGCCAGCCTTCTCCTCCACTCTTGCTTGGGTTTATAGAACAACTATTAGTGTGATAATAGTATAAACTGCCAGTGGAGGGAAGACAGTGTTTACCAATTAGAGGAGATTCTGTCTGAACACTGTACACCAATCCAAGAGGGCTGAATCCCTTGACCCACATGAACCAGAAGAAAAACATGTTTGGGGAGTTGTTGTTGTTGTTGATGATTTGTTTACATTTTTTAGTGTACAACCAAAATCCCTCATCAGTGCAGCTGTTGAGGGTTTGCTATAAGGTCCAAAGCACTTGTAATACTCTACAAAAGAAAGGTTATGTTAAAAGGACAATGTGTAGAATTTAGTGCCATCTAGTGGTCAACTAATAGGATGCTACAACCTAAGATGGAAGCACGTGCCTTTTGAAGCACACGCACTACGGTGCCTCCGAGAGACCGCACGTCACAAGCCTACCAACTTTTTCTTCAGCAGAGGTGCAAGAAAAATTTGATCACAAACGACTTATAGTATTCCCTCAAGTCATGAAGTAAGTGCATTGCATTTGTTACACATGCAGTAGTCATGATGCTTAGGAACGACGTTCGCCAAGTTTGTCTCCTTCGAGTATCCGTAGCACAAAGATGGCAGCGAAACATGACAGCCGCCTGTAGTGTAGGCGAGCCCTCTGTAATATAATTAGAGATTGCTTCACCTAAGATTATACAAAAATAATTACGTTGATGTGCTAGGGGATATTTTTTGCATATTGTTGAAATGAATACTCATTGAAAAATCAAAACATTCTACACATTGTCCCTTTAAATAATGTAATACCGTGGAAGTGGAAGTTTCGTGCAAGTGAATTAGATGCCTTTGTCATTCATCCTAAACTTACGGCTGAGTGTTTTACTAATAAAACTGATAAAGACATTTTTTTGCACTTGTGTTACCGTTTATTTGTTACATAAACAGATACATTTGACCATTTTTAGAATGATGTTAGACAACGGAAATACAGTATTTTCCATTCTCAAAATGACCTGTCCTGAAGAACCTCTATTTGACCCCAGGACTGTTTTGAGCACATGTAGTGTGACCTTATATTGCACAAGAAGTTAACTGTTGACAAGCTACCGGCTGGGGTCATTAACCTTATGTGCTAAGCGTTCTTGTTTTCACACTGAAAGGCAACCGCTGATCCGGGGCTTTTAGAAAAGCCTGTTGACTGAGTGTGTATGTGGGCACACGTGTGCACATGCAGCTGTCTGCATTTTCAGCATGTGTTTGAATGGCATGTGTATTTGTCTGTAAAATTGTTATCAGTCAGTATGTTTCAATGCTATTGGAGAACATTTTGTCTTTTGGTTAGTCTGACTGAAATTGGACTTTAAAAAAAACCTTAAAGGTAAATACCATCAGAATATATTTCCCCCTCACTCTTTTATGTTTAACATGAGTCAAAATGAGTCGGTGACATATTTAAATTTGACATGTACCGGTATGCAATTTTACGTTTTCATGCAATAGCCTCCTGAAAAGCAAAATACCTGCAAAATGAGAGTATTTGAATTCCACGCCGTTGTGATCTACATTCGTGACTTCTTACCGTATTGAAGTACGTGATGCCCACCTTGCGATTGCTACATGCCCACTCAACTCAGGTAAAATGACGGATGCCGTCAACTCACCTGCATCTCGTGCAAAGCTAAAACTTTGCTTGAGCTGCCCGCCTCAGAGAAGTTGATGAATAAATCGATTCAGTTTTTGGATGGGAGAAACTCCCAAGTGTTTTGGAACCATAATTGTGATGTGTTGGGGCTCATTTTGTGGAGGATGGCTTTCTCAATGTAAGATTTCACACATGATACTAAATATTTCAGGGTTTTAAGTAATACATCCACAAATTTTCCCTCTTGGGCAACCGTGGCCATCATACGCCCACATATTGGGATCCAACCTGTAAGAGGCCAACTATTTTCTAGTGGTGCTCCGATTGATTGGCCACGGATCATGATCGGCCAATTTCCGTGGAAAAGTACATGATGGCCATACAGTGTTAATCAATGCCTTTTATTACCGATCACAAAAACGATCACCCAGAGCTCATACTTTGCAGCCTGCAGCCAACTCGAGACCAGCCTGTGTGCAGTGTAATGTCCAATCGCCCTTATACTGCAACACATGCCACGAAAAGATGCACAAAGAGAGTAAGCAGTGAAATAGAGCCTGGAGAACCTCACTCCATTAAATTTTCTCCAATCTTGGTTGTTGGGGGCAACAGGGTAAACTTTGGGGTTTGAGTCCAATGGACAAAACGTTGGAGCCATGCTAGTCTTGCGAGTTGCGGTCGAGGTACTCCTGAGCAAGGCATTGTCCCCACCACCTCAGCTCAAGTGGTGCAGTGCATCTCTTTCACTCTGAATCTCTCCTTGCATGTGTGTGATCTGGTTCTATGTGTGGTTTGCAACAAAGAGTGTATACATCGGAGTGTGAGTTGAATTTCTCCTTCAGGGATACCAATAAGTGTAAAATGATGTCATACCATTTAGTAAATGGTAATAAATGACATTTACATAGCTGTGTCAGCTATCGCCATCCTGCCTACACACCATGTGACGGATGTGGTTATGTCATTTTTTTACTGTTAATTATGACTGAATTAATTACTCCCTTTGCTAGTTTCTGCAAGGTAATTCACTACAGAAAGCAGAGAGTACACCAGGGGCGGAGCCATGGGTGGGCCCGGGTGTGCACAGGCCCACCAAGATTGAGAGACTGCCCACCCAATGAGATTCATGAAAAAATATATACTTTTACATTTTTAGTAAATTATGCAATTATTTGGGTCTTTCTAATCAAATATTAAGAATGGCATAATTGTGGTTGTCTAAGGAAGATCTGAACTTCATATTATTCGGGTTGTCATTTTGTTTGAATATACGATGTGTCGGGACAGGAGGATTGTGCGAAGTGAGAGAAATATTCAGGCCCACCCTGATTTTTCCAGGCCCACCCATTAGCCACGTTCTGGCTCCGCCCCTGGACTACACTGCTTAACTTTGTTAATATGAACGTTAGTTTGATCAAATACTGTATCACATGGCTGAAAATTGTATTTATATTTTCCTCTGAATTATTTTACCCATACTCAAAGCTTGTAAGAATATGACATTGCTTGTATGCGGCACTATGAATTCAGCCAGTCCATCCAGCAGAAAAGACGTGATAAGTCTTTTCTCACATGTAGGTGCTACTGGTGAGCAGCAGCCGACATCCAGACCAATGGATTGTGCCAGGGGGAGGGGTGGAGCCTGATGAGGAACCCTGTGGGGCTGCTGTCAGAGAACTTTATGAGGAGGTAAGGTCATCATCTTAAGAAAATGGACACTCATTCATGCAATTTGCAAGTAGCATAACACTACAAACTGTAATTTGAAGACCTGTATATTGTTCATGCTTGAGAAACATCCATCCATCTATCTCCTGTACCACTTATCCTGTTCAGGGTCACTTGGTGAGATGGATTCTGTCCCTTCTCACTTGGGGTGAGAAGCAGGGTACACCCTGGATTGATTGCAAGTAAATCACAGGGCACATACAGCCAGACAACATGTACACCTACACTATGTAGGCAATTTGTTCTTCAGTTAATACATGTTTTGGGAATGTTGAAAGGAGATGGAATGCAAACTAAGCAGAACATGCAAGCTCTCTAAAGAAAGGCCCAAGTCAAATATTTAATGTATAGAAAAAACAAATCCCCTGTGAAATGTATGGCAAATATCTATCGTACTGATAATAGTGAAAACTGTTTCTTCCAGAGCTGGGCATTTTACTAAAAATTTGCGGTCCGTTATATCTCCTTCCGCCTACAGCCGGGTTACCCTTTCGTCCGTTTATCCGCCATTTTTTCCGGCCGGACCAAATAGTAATCGTCTATAGGCCGGCCCGACTATCATTTTAAATGGGCTTCCGTTAGTGTTTACGGCTACCAACTTCGAGAAAAGAAAAAAAAAAAGCTTCCCTGGGCTGGATGCACTTTACCCACACCTCAGAAATCGAGGCAAGCTTGGTGCTATTTATGCCGCAGCAGCTAGCTAACAACTACTTTCAGCTGGCTACTAGTGTAGATAAATATGTTGCGGAGTCGCTCCTAAATTGCCCCTATTTCAGTAATCATCGCCTCCATGGCGCGGAATAAGCTACACTTCTGACAAGTATTGTCACAAAGGGACAATAAAGATGCAGAATCCATGCTAATTGCTAAGCTAACCCTACTATTGACATAATTGTGGCACTCCGGAATTCAGTGCTTGGGTGATCAAGTATACTTTTCACATAAGTCTGGCTCTATATGCAAAATAGCAGGCAATTTAATAAGTGTGCGACGATACAATCCAAACAGGACTGAAATCGGAAAGTAATGTGTTTCGTTATGGTGTGGGTCAGCCAGGAGGAGTGGCTCATAAGCTTAAAAGTATTAACATCGTATACAAAGTACAATATTTATAATATCAGAAATGTTATTTGTCTGTTTTCACAGTAGAGTCCTGAGTTTTACTTTTGAGATCTGCACAGCAAATGTTCTCAAAATTACATTACAATACATCTTTTTTTTTTTCCCCCCAATTTAACTTTGCTTAAAGAACATACAACTCATTCAAACCTACTACCGGTAAATGTAAACTGAAATTTACATTTGTTTGAAATTGCCCCACTGAAAATGTTTGTAGACAAGAAAACACAGTTTGGTGCTATGCACAACGTGACTAATGAATAAAAACTGTTGATTTATTTAAAAAAAAAAAAAAATCTTTCATTATACAACATTGTCATATTTTGATTGTTTTAAAATAAAACCCTTGCTTCAGTTCTCCGGGATGTACCTGCAAAAAATTGGTCTTCAAAATTAGAAAGTTGCTCCAAAATGAAGTCATTTATTAGCAAAATTGCTCCGCAAAGGCAAAACGTTATTTCGAGCCTTTTAGTATAAAGTATTTTAACATTAGTTATTGCTTTGCACATGTATTTTATTTTTTGTAATTATTTTTTAAAACATGCCATCCTTTTTGTGATTTTTATGATTTTATTATATAATTATTTTATTCTTAATTTGTAGTTGGTAATCAAAGAATAATGTGTCCATCCATAAAATCTAATTTGTGTAAAATATCATAAGATGCATCATGCCATTATTGAACCAAATCACTGATGCCATTCTGAGCTACCGATCCTCATGTGATTGTTAGTAAAACATATTGATGCTGGTTTACACTGTCATCATAGTAACAAATAGAAAGGAGTTGAACATACAGTAACTACATCACATAATTATAATATTGTAAACACGCATGCATAAATACTTTAGACACAATGTCAAATTGGCATACACTATGTGCCTACAGCAGCTCTGGTTATGTCACGAGCAACAAGGTCGCTCCAGGTGAATGTTAGAAATGTTTAGCATTGGTGCCCAGCCACTGAATTGCTTTGTGGTTTCATAAGGACGTGGCTCATTTGGCTACATTAATTGGTTTGTGTTGTGAAGTTGTGCATTGGATTGTAGCGTGTTGACAACTTTGAAGTATGGCAGTGACATTTGGGAAGACTCTCGGGTTACTCCATAATGTGCCTATGACCAGTCAAGTCTGAATATAGATGAGCTGCAAACCAACAACTCAAATCATCATATTTCAGTACACTGATATACAGTTCAACTTGACAGCATAGATTCATGTAATTGTTCCAACTTAGAAATGTCATATTTGTATCATTTCATTTCATACTATTAAGTTATTGTGTTCTCTTCCAAAGCAGTTTTCTTTTCATTTTTGACAAAAATTCGGCTAGCATTGATAGAAATGTAAAAATAGTGTGGTGAATGTTGGCACTGAAAATTGTTACTGGTATTTTTGATCAGTTGTAGTTTTACTGATGTGTACAGCATGCATTTTCCACTTTCCTGCTTTTTCACAGTGTGTCAGTTACACACACACTGGAAACATTTAGTATGTCTTAGGGAACTGGGGCACAGCGGTAGTCTGATCCCTACTAACTGAAGCTGGCAGCTCTACAGGCCAGGTTTAAAATGCCACACATCAGAGGTTCATGTTGCTAAACAATTTCTTAATCCGCTGGAATGCATCATATGCACCACCAGAAAGAAACGCGTTGACTAAAAGCTGGCTCTAAAAGCTTTCTGGAGCATTATCCACATGTTACAAAATTCAGTCCAAGACTGTCTGTCTGAGTTGATGTTTTGACGTCTCCTAAACCACAATACTAATTTGCTGTAAAGTGAACAACATCGCCCAGTCTCTCCTTATCCTAATATTCAGCCTACCTGGTCATCCCTGTTGTGCCATCTCACCTCTTTTATGGCATGGTCATTCCATCTTTTGTTGTTGTTGTCTTCTGTTGCCATTGGGGTAACGCAGGATTCGACATTAACGGTGGCCTGATGGCCCGTGGCCACCACGTGACCGTGTCGAGCCACCTGAAGTTCACAAAAGGTGGCCCTACTGGGCCACCAGTACAAATTCAGAGCCCGACCAATTAATTGGCCAATTGTTCTTACCTTTATGTATTCTAACCATTTACAGAAGTTGTAGACTTAAATTATTTGTCTAATTAGCTAATTAACAGAATGTCAAATGTAGTTGTCATTAATAATTATAATCTGTATCAATTGATTAGATCAATCACTTGTCATGTCATTCAAAACTAGATACATCTTGTTTTTCACAAGTGATGCTTACTGTGTTGCAACTGTGGTAAAGAAATTGACTGGGATGTCACTATTTTACACAATCTAAAATCACCGTTTGAGAAAAAAAAAACAGTGCAACTTGAATGTGACAGTTAAATATGATGAATTAAATATGATTTTCAACCACTGATATCAAACACATGACAAGGATTAACGTCCTTATAACTTCATTAATTAAATGCATGAATGGAAATGGAAATAAATGGAATGTACAGAACTGGGCATGGCCTAACCGCCACCGCGTTCCGTCCTGCATATTTAATCGATTACGTAGTCCCGGTCCATCCCTCGTCGGCGACAGCCAATCGGCGTTGAGAATGTAATCTTCACGTCACACACAGCCGCATGAGCAGACACACTGCCAAACAAAGAAAAATCAAACAAAGACAACAGACACACACACACACGCACTGCATGGTGATCAGCGGGAAAAAAAACAATATCGTGCACCTGTCATTGCGTCTGTGGGACCGCAAGGTACACAACACTGTTTTAGGTTTTCTTTACTCAGCCGCGTATCAGGAGTGCGGCACCTGCGTGAGACGTGGTACAGGTTAAGTCTGTTCTCGACGTCGTTTGGATGACTCGGACCGACTGGAAACACGTTGGTCGATTAAATATGCAGACGGGAAATAGGCGATGCCCAGCTCTGCTAGCTAGTATAATATAAGATCATTCCTCGGAGCCTTGAAAGCTGCTAACTTAGCGGCCTATGCTTCCAAGCCGGTGACACGTTGGTGGCGCGGCTTCATGAGCCAGAGAATGTGGGGCAGAAACGGCAGATTCACCGCCACGGTTAAACAAATACCGATCCCGATCATTGCTGAGAAGGGTCTGGGAGGTTGGATCTCATATTCAGGAAGAGCAGTGTTGTTTTCATCCTGGCCTTGGAACAGGGGACCATCTCTACATGTGCATGGGAGTTTGCAAGCAGTTGACATGTGTTTTGTAGACTTGGAGAAGGTGTTTGACTGTGTCCCTAGTGGAGTTCTGTGGGGGGTGCTTCAGGAGTTGGGAGTACCAAACCCCCTGATATGCGCTGTTCGGTACTTGTACTACAGATGTCAAAGTTTAGTCCACAGTGCTTGTAGTAAGTCTGATTTGTTTCCAGTGAAGGTTGGACTCTGCCAAGGCAGCCTTTTGTCACCAATTCTGTTCATAATCTTTATGGACAGAATTTCTAGGCGCAGCCGAAGCGTTGAGGGAGGTCCGGCTTGGTGGCCTCAGTATTGATGTGGTACTGTTTGCTTCTTTAAGCCACGATCTCCAACTCTCACGGGAGCGGTTGTCAGTCGAGTGTGAAGCAGTTGGGATGAAAAACAGCAAATCTGAGACCATGGGTCCTCAGTTGGAAAAGGGTGGAGTGCCCACTCCGGGTTGGGGATGAGATCCTTCCCCAAGTGAAGGAGTTCATGTATCTTGGGGCCTAAGGGCAGGATGAAGCGGGAGGTCGACAGGCGGATCGGTGCAGCGTCTGCTGTGATGTGGACTCGGACTGTATCGGTCTGTTGTGGTGTAGAAGCAGCTAAGATGAAATGCAAAACTTTTGATTTACTGGTCGATCTACATTCCTACCCCCACCTATGGTCACGAGTTGTGGGGTCATGAGCGAAAGAACAAGATCCTGGATACAAGCGGCCCAAATGAGTTTCCTCCGCTGGGTGTACGGGCTCTCCCTTAGAGATATGGTTAGAAGCTTGGTCATCCAGGAGAGACTCAGAATCAAGCCGCTGCTCCTCCATATTGAGAGGAGCCAGATGAAGTGGCTCAGACACCTGTTAAGGATGCCTCCTGGACACCTCCCTGTTGAGGTTTTCTGGGCATGTCCCACCGACAGAAGGCCCAGAGGACAATCCAGGATATGCTGGAACGATTCTGTCTCCCGGCTGGCCTGGGAACACCTTGGGATCCCCCCAGAAGAGTTGGAAGAAGTTGCTGGAGAGAGGGAAATCTGGGATCCCTGCTACAGCTGCTTTCCCCGCCACCTAACCCCAGATAAGTGGTAGAGAATAGATGGATGGATGGATGGATGGATGGATGGATGTTTGCTGAATGTGTTTTGCTTCTTGCGTGCACAGGCTGGGGTTAAGGCAAAGCTTGGCAGACTTCTTGGAATTTTTGAGGTAAGGCTGTAAATCTGTCATTGGATTTTTTGTTGAACCCACACATGAAACTAAAATTACAACTAGTCAAAATACAAAATGGCTCTGAATGAGCTAATCTGGTTGCCCCGTTTTCATACTGATACTCATTTCGTTCTTGTCTTCAGTGTCTTTTGATGCTAACTAGTCACGTTCCTCTTGTCTCTGTTAAGAAACAGAACAGTAATTGCAATTTGCCCACCACATTTATATGACAGCTTTACACACAATGCATTGGTACAATTGAAATTAAAGCAATGTCATCTAAACTTTTACAGCATAACCAAGACAGAAAGCACAGGACACATGTCTATATCATCATTGTCGCAGAGATACTGGAGGACTGGGAGGACTCTGTCAGCATAGGTATGCCGTTCACGCTGCTGCTTTTACTTACACGTGAATATGTCATTTAGCAGAGGAGAGCATTTTACTCAAATTTGAAAGCTGATGGCCGCAGCCGCTTAATTCGTGCACATCGGAGAGAGGGAGATCTCTGCTTGGTAGAAGATGACGACTGGCAAAACAAAAAGAAAAAGGGTTTGGCATCGCAATCAAGCGGCCGACACTCGCATCCGTGCAGACCGAATGTGTGCAGTGCGTTCGTTCCCGCCGGGGCTCCCAATAGAATTGGCCAGCTAATGAAGTTTAAATTAAAAATTAATAAATCAACCTCTGCCGTTAGCATCTCTCCCGTCACTTTTCTTTTTTTTTTTTCTTTTTGATAGGTGACGTAAGGACGGAACTGCTTTAAAGTGGATCTCAACCCAAACACATTTTTTCCAAGAGTATGATCCCAGTAGACCCACTAGTTGAAACTCGGCATTCTGATTAATATTGTTCAATTTCCATTATCCATAACGCTTATCCTCACAAGGGTCGCGGGGCGTGCTGGAGCCTATCCCAACTGTCTTTGGGCAGTAGGCGGGGGACACCCTGAATTGGTTGCCAGCCAATCGCAGGGCACACAGAGACAAACAAACATCCACACTCAAACCTACAGGCAATTTAGAGTGTCCAATCAACTTACCATGCATGTTTTTGGAATGCGGGAGGAAACCGCAGTACCCGGAGAAAACCCACGCAGGCACGGGGAGAACATGCAAACTCCACATAGGGAGGCCGGGGCCGGGATCGAACCTACGACCTCTGAACTGTGAGGCGGACGTGCTAACCAGTCGACCACCTGATTAATATTGTGTTTGTGGAAAATGAGTTAAGCAGCAAAATCCACCCCTTTTTAGCAATCTCAGGGGACGGCCATTTTGTCACCTCTTTCGACTGAAAATAACATCACAACTGCTCAAGACTCAGGTTAATACACTCACTACAGTTACACCCCTAAAAAAAAAAAAATATATATATATATATATATATATATATATTTATATATATCCATCCATCCATTATCTGTACCGCTTATCCTCACAAGGGTCGCGGGGCGTGCTGGAGCCTATCCCAGCTGTCTATGGGCAGTGGGCGGGGGACACCCTGAATTGGTTGCCAGCCAATCGCAGGGCACACAGAGACAAACATCTGCACTCACAATCACACCTAGGGGCAATTTAGTGTCCAATCAACTTACCATGCATGTTTTTGGAATGTGGGAGGAAACCGGAGTACCCGGAGAAAACCCACGCAGGCACGGGGAGAACATGCAAACTCCACACAGGGAGACCAGAGCCGGGATCGAACAATATGTTTATATGTGTAGGTATAAACAAAGCCCACCTCCAAATAAAAAATAGGATGGCTTCAGTGAAGAACATGTAAGGTTTGGAATGGCCTAGCCACAGGCCAGACTTAAATCTGATTAAACATCTGAAGAGGGTTGTGCACAGGTGATGCCCTTCCAATCTGACAGATGTGGAGCATTTTTGCAAAGAGTTGGCAAATATGGCCATATTAAGATGATCCACACCAATAGACTCATTACAGAAGACTGAGCACTGTAATAAAGCAAAAGGTGCTGCAACAAAGTATTAGTTTAATGGTGTGTGTGTTTGTTTTCCCCCATAGCACATATACTTTATTTTTTCATTCGGGTTCTACAGGTTACAGGTCACATTCATTGAAGAATAACGTTTTGAAATGATTTCTCCTGGTCTCAACTTTTTAAATCACAAAAATCTGGCCTTTGAACAGGGGTGTTCAGACCTTTTATGTCAACTGTGTACATATCAACGTCCAATGTACAGATTGCTGAAATGACAAACCTGCGTACTAAAAAAGCTACTCAACAAATGTAATGTGGTTTGCTTAGAGAAGCAGTCTGCAATACTTTGTCATCCTAGGAAAGTATGCAGTAGCATAAAATTGCATGTAACACATCATATGCTATTTGGAGACTTTACAGTTTTACATTGCATTGTCAAATTCGTCTCTATGTCTTAATGAGGTGTAACCTTTTATTACATGACACACTCATCACCCACCACCAGGTCCCCCAAGTCTAATTTAGCCACCTCTACTGGATGATCAGTGTAGTGCAGCATGCTAACCATTTACTTTCTCTTCTCTGATATTGTGTGCAGGAAGGAAACGTAAGTGGTTCAAAGTTGATGAAGCCATCCGGGTGCTGCAGAGCCACAGGCCTGTCCATGCCGAGTACCTGCACAGATTCAAGAACACCCGTAACTCCACCTGTGGCCCAGCGTGTCACCCAAGTAACGGCAACACACTGGGCTCCCAAGTGATGGACAACAATACTCCCAACTACGTTGTTAGTGCCGCACAAACCTTGGATCTCGTCAATTGAGAAGAGAGATTCTTGAAGGACTCCAAGATGGACTTATCTGAAACACACTGTTACCTACATGACTTGCAGAGTTTTACACTGACGTACGGACAACCATGACATCGATTTGAAACCCATTTTGAGTTGGTCTTGGAGAGTGCCAAAATATTTTCCAATAATAGTTACACTTGTATGTGTATTTTTATAGCAATCATCACCAAGTGTTTGAGCAAATGTGTGTCACTTTAATTCTTTCTCGTTATTTTTAGAGTGTTGCGTCTGCACTTTAAAGGTCATTTTTATTCTTGATGATTAATAATACAGTATGTGAATGTTGTTGCTGCCAGTGTTTGCTTGGTTTCCTGGTGCCCAGTACTGAGAAGTGCTGCCTCTTAGAGGAAGTCATCATGCTCAAAGTGCCTTGTTGACAAAATATTAAAGAGGAAATCAACCCAAACACATTTTTTTCAAGAATATGTTCCCAGCAGGCCCACAAGTTGAAACATGGCATTCTGATTAATGTTGCGTTTGTGGAATATAAGTTAAGGAGCAAAATCCACCCATTTTTAGCCATTTCAGGGGACGGCCATTTTGTCACTTCTGTCGACTGCAATGACATCACAACTGCTCAGGGCTCAGGTAATGACCAATCACGGCTCACCTGTTTTCTGAAGCTGAGCCACGATTGGTCGTTACTAGGGATGTTCCGCTCGGGTTTTATGACACCGATACCGATCATGTCACGCAATCGGCCAATACCGATTTCGATCACATGGAATATCTGTGTATTTTTCCATTTATTTATGGTGACTGCTATTATGCAATATTATCTGAAAAAAAACCCAGCCATATTCTTGCCGTAATTTTGACAAACATCTTTATATATTTTCAAAAGCATGAAGAAATACAAAACTGTTGCTGGCACAATACAACAATTATTCAGTCACAAAGATAACTGAAAAACTTAAATTTACCAGCTTTTAGTAACACACTTTTTACCTGATCAAAATAATCAGCAGTCTCAAAAGACTTAATTATACAAAAAGTCAAATAAATAACATGCCACCTAAACATTGCATGGTTCAGAATAGAAACAAAGTAGAAAAAATAGTCATATGTAGGCTTCACTTGAATCAACTATTCAATGAGTTCCTAAATTGAAACGACTCAGGAACTTTATTGTCTTATGCATAGACAAACTATCTTGTGCAATTGTCAACGAGAAAAAAGTCACTGTTAATCTTTTTGTAAATTAAAAAATGATATAGTGGGTCTGTTGCCTACAAGTGACCTACAATGCGTGTCCCTGTGGCAATAATGCCACTTATACTGCGCTGTGTCCGCCTTGACTTTATTCAATGCAGTGAGCCTCGTAAACTCACCATAGTCTCCCAATTGCTTATTCTTCAAATGTCGGATTAAGTTGGCTGTTTTGAAACTTTTGGCCATGCTGCCCGCGCGAGGTACCTTTTCATGGCATATACAGTATTACAAGACGCAAACTCCAAACACACAGCAGACAATGCTATGTTCACACCAACTGCGGTGGTCGGAATATTCGATCAAAGCCTTTTATTGCTGATCAAAACATCCGATCTGCTCGCAGCGGAGGTGCGGCTGCGTTAGGGAGCCGTTCTGGCGGTGCGTTTCAATTGGAGTCAATGTAGCTCGCGCGGGCGGGCGCGGTTGCGTGCAGGGTGGCGCGAGTGATGCTTTTGGACGGAGGGACGTCGTCGCGTATTAAACAAATCAACTTTTTTGCCATTTCGTCTCGCGGCAACCAAGCATGAGCTGCGGGTGATCGGATGTTTTGATCGGCAATAAAAGGCTTTGATCAAATATTCCCATCATGTAATTTTTCACGAAAATCGGCCAATCATGATCGGTACCCGATCGATCGGAGCATCCCTAGTCGTTACCTGAGCCCAGAGCAATTGTGATGTCATTTTAAATCGACAGAAGTGACAAAATGGCCGCCCCCGGAGATTGCTAAAAACGGGTGGATTAACTCTTATTCCACAAACGCAATATTTATTAGAATGCCTTGTTTCAACTAGTGGGCTTGCATAGAACATAGTCTTGGAAAAAATATTTTTGGGTTGACTTTCACTTTAAGGAATATATCATGTGCTTGAGAGAATACTAAACTGTTTTTGCGAACTGCTAAAACTGTAAAGATGCAGAGTAAATTAAAATAAACTTATGTAAGAGAGAGCTAAGGGATTCTAGTGTTTTTTTAAATTAGTATTAACATTAAAATCGGAATGAAGTCTAAAAGAAAAATAACTTCAAATGTGTACGAGGTGTCCCAAAAATGTGCATCATTTGACAGGAATATCTGAGTTACTAAATAAAACATTATTCACAATTCCAAAAACATATGAAAGCTGAGATAGATTTTTATAACTGATTTCACAAAGCTTCATGAATTGACTCTGGTTAAAATATGAAACCATGTCAATTTTTCCTTAAACTAATCTCATTCATTCATTCTGAATGATATCAAAGGGTGGTCATACATAATAGTGTTTTGTCGCCAAGTTTAACACACTTAGCAAATATAAGATTTTTCCTATTCATTGATAAGCTATATGTTCGCAGAGAGATGTGCTGCTGTGTACTCCCAACGCTGTTTGTGAAAATGTATTTTTAAAAAATCCTAACGAACAATCCAACATTTGCATGCTTTTGTGTTTCCAGACGACATGAATTGAGTAGTGTCCTGTTCAGAATAGCCATCCCTCCCAAGATCCGCCCCTTCTCTGTTTCTGCCTGCCTGGTCTTGGTCAGGTGTCTGTGCTCCAGCGACGTAAACTTTCCTTCGGGGAAAAGCGATTCGGGTTCGTGTTGGGTCAAACGCTGACAAGGCCATGCTCAGACGGATTTTACAAATGGTAAGCTTCCACGACAACAATCCGCGCTATATGACGTTTACTGGAGCCAAATACGTTTTTTTTGTGTGTGTGAAACGTAGGCCCGTCCTTTGCTGGTTTCTACTGGGGACGCGCCTTTTATTTATCAACTTGTCGCGGATGGGCGGGGAAATGTGTTAGAGCCGACGATTTACGGCCATTCGCGAAAAATAACACAATCCGCCAAGTAGCGGTCAATTTATCAAGCACTCCTTATGTTGGGTGGCCAAAGTTAGCATTAGATGCTAACCCGTTTAAATTGACGGAGGCTACTTTATTCAGTGTCGTATCAACACATAGTATGTACATTCTATCACACCACTATGTAATTCGGCAGCGTGACAACGTCTGCGGCGTGTCATATATGAACAACATCAGCAGATAACATCATTGGCCACCAGATGTGCATATTATATTGGTTTCCGTTAGCTACAGTGTTTGGTTGATTCATCGACCATTCCATAAATGCTAATTGGCGTTAGCCCCATACTGACTGATGCTACATCATTTCTTTGCAGTTTGACCATCTATTCAGTCGTAAATTACCATGCCAGTATTCAATAAAACACATTCATTCCAAAGATAACAGCAATGTGACCTTGTTTGTTTGGAAACAATGTTTTCCTCGCATTTACTTCCGAAGCATATGTTCTAAATGACTTCATTTCCCAGGAGGCGATGTAGTGTAGTGAACGGCGAAATTTCGGAGAGCATCGCTCTACATTTGGCTTCATAAGTGGTACCTGTAATACTCACAGAATCGCATATGTGTTTTAGAGTGAAGGGCTATCTGAAGTCTATCTTTGCCTACTCTGGGAAAGCTATTTCACAACAGTAATTCAAAAGTACCAGACAAGAAACTGAAATATAGCAAACTAGAATGCATTATTAAGTTTAGATGATCGACATTCTGTTTTTCTTGTTATGAAATCAAACAGTAAGGTTGTGGTTAATGTTTGAAATGAGTAAAGATGTGTGTAATTATGCGCACTTACAACCCCCTTCCTTGCCTCCAATCATATTCTGGGGTCATAGTCCTTAGTCCTGACACAGATATTGAGTTATCTCATGTATCAATTGGGGGAAAAAAGTGTTGTGATTGAGCTCATGTAGTAGGTGAGACTTTTCTTCAGTTGAGTTGCAATGAGGTGACCCTCTCTGCTCTATGGTACTTCAGACTAGAGAAGACGTTACACTGATTGGATCCCGGCCAATGTTCCAGCATTTAGCCATTTCAAGAGCATTTGTATAACTGCACCACTTGGAGCTATCAATGAACACGGCCTCCCCTGACGTGTGGTGTGGGAACATTTCCGTGCTGTAACCTGACAAGGCTAATGGAGAGATACAACAGTGTTTCATCTTGTTGTCTGGACCTTGGACTTTCACCCACACACTCCTCCTATATTCCAATTGACTTAGGCTTGTTCCACAGAATATGTTAAAGACTTCAAATAGCCGTTGTAATATCCCAAATTCATAAATCACTCAATATGTCCTCATGTGGCATCCAAAACAGAACAAGGAATAGCACAGTTATTTGGTCAGTGCCTCACACACCCAACATGAACTAACAATAAATAAGGTTAAAATACATGAGATAAGAACTCAAGGGTCCAACCTTTCCATTTATGTAGCAAGCAGGACCTATTGCTCCACCTCCTTAATTACCCATATGCCCAACAGTGCTATTTAGAGGGATAACCATGCATTTGTATAATATTGGAGTTGTAGGTTACAACAGTGTAGAATTGCACTGCATTGTATTATCCATCCACCCATAAAACTGTCTTAATATCAGACACCCCTCACACTGTTATATTTGCTTGCCCAAAAATGTTCATATAGCTTTTGTTTAAATGTACAGTACATGGAGGTATACTCAGTAGATAATGCTGTGGCTAGTCATAAAGGTAAATCGTTGTTTTCCCTTTAAGGTGATTGAAAAGATTGCCTTTATGCTCAAGCTACGACCCTTTTCTGTTTCTCTGTTTTCCAGACTCCTGGGAAAGGAGGCTCCCAGAATGCAGAGTCGGAGCAGCCCAGCACAGACGTTAACCATGATCAAACTTCTGAGGTAGTTGATGATTATGAATTTATTTTTTTCTTCCTTATTAGCAAAGCTGTAGCAATGCATTTGTTATCATGTCCATGTATGTGTTTAGGGCTTCATCTGTCCTCAATGCATGAAGTCCCACAGCTCAGCAGAGGACTTATTTAAGCATTATGAGCTGTTCCATGACACTGGAGATATTCCTGCTCATGTGGCCCCCACCAGGTGAGATTGTTATTTATTCATTTATTTCAATACCACTTATTATTAATAGGCTTTTGACTGAGGCCTGGTACACACATAAGGATTTGTCAAATCGTTTTTTTTAAAATCTGCAACAGACCCCACACATAAAACTTCAAAATCTGGCATTATACAATTTTGGTTGTATTTTGTGTGGTGTGGTCTGTGGTCTGATAATTTCAACAGAGAGCACCACACACATTAAGATTGTGTCTTGAAACTACGTCCACTGAAGCAGAAATCTCACATGGTCGTAAAAGATATCACAAAAATGATGAGAACAGATACCTGCGGATATGCGCGAGTGTTTCCCAAGAGGACCATAGCCAGGAGCATCGTTAGGTGTCGACAAGAAAAGACTTGCTGTGGAAAATACTTCTTGATGTCTGGGGAGAACACTTTTATTAAAAAAAACAAAAAACGATATCTGGTAGTTCATATTTTGCTTTACCTTCTGCCGCTTCCTTGTCTTTGAAGTCAGGGAACTTGGCTACATTCCGTTCATGTCAGAGTTCACACAGTCAAATGACTCAGGGAGACGTCGGCTTCACCTGCACACACGAAGACATCAAGTCATAAATCTTGAATATGTTTATTATTCAAGATTGTCAACTCCAACCTGTTTCGGACCATATTATCGTGACAAATCCACTCTTAAAACACCTCAGACAGAAAGATAACCTTATAGGACAATCATAGTTGGTCAGGATTTGACGTCCTCTTTCATGAAGTGGTAAAATTGGGACAACAACGGGCCGATTGTCTTCATGTGTATACCCAGCCTAAATTTCTTTAATCGACAATTGGAGGAATTAAACTACGACAGTGGTCCCTTGACTTAAGCGTGCCCCAACTTAGTTTTGGAGTTGCTAGCCGTCACTTGGTCGATTCTTTTACTTTGTGTTGTGGTACAAAATTTTACTCAAAAGCCAGCTTCAGATTGACTGCCGCCTGAATAAAGTGGAAAAAAGGACTTTTAAGTTACAGCGGTGCCTCGAGATATAAGTTTAATTTGTTCCTTAACCACGCTTGTAACTTTAAACTCTTAAAACTGTCAAACGCTGTATCCCCATATAAATGAATGAAAATGTCGTTAATCCGTTCCAAACCCCTCCAAAAGAACAAAAAAAAGTGCTGTTTTTTCAGAAGGAAAGATAGCCTTCTATAATACTGCACTTCAAAACATAGAGTAATAACATAATTAAATATAATGTGAAGTAGGGCTGTGCAATTAATTAAAATTCAATTAAGATTTCGATTATTACACTCCACGATTACAAAATTGGCACAATCGTAAAAAAAAACAATTATTAATACAAATTTTGAGTTGTTTAGAGGCATGCGCACACGAGTCACTCTGCCGCGCCGCCCTCTCCAAGCTAGCTAGCTAGCCAGCCAGCCAGCCAGTCAGTCAGCCCGCACCCTGCAAGTCACACTGCACACGCTCCTAATCAACGTTTTAACAGAGTAACAGACCTAAAAATGGCACAAGACCCGCCACAGGAACTACTTGTAAACAAGCAAGGCAAGTCGAAATTGCTTATTATGTTGCATTTTGGGTTTGCCGTGGAAGATGGCGAACAAAGACGTATAAAGTGCGACTTGTCTCGTTTGGTTTAGGATGATGTTATGATATACCAAAGCAAGGAAACACCCGAGTTAGATTTGGCGTCGTCCGCAATGCAAATCTCAGTCGTTGAATCACTGTACGCTGCAACTCTCACCCATCAACATCAGAGAGACATAAAAAGATAACAGAATCTATAGCCCGGACAAGCCTTCCAAATGTTTACGGCACAGACTCCACATTTAAATTAGTTTGACCCAATCAGCATATTAAATTTATAATTTATCAGAAGCAAATTACTTTAACTTTGTTTACTATGTGTAAATATTACTTTAAAAACAAAACAAAAAAGTCTCCAGACAAAGGTCTAAATGTATAGATGAATAGCATGTCTGTTATTCTGTCAAAATTGGGGCAATTTATAAGTGCATAGCAAGTTAACTCGTTTGTTTGTACAAGGAAACCATACTTTAATTTATACATTTGCACTTAATTTTTTTTTAAAATAATTAATTTAATACATTTTGTGGGTCCAAAACCAACTTAAATTATTATAGCGTTTCAAAGAATTTTGTCTTAATATTCTTTATGTTTAAACCTGTTCTTGTTTTGTAGCAAAAAATAAATAATCGTTTGAATAATCGTGATTTCAATTTTTACCAAAATAATCGTGATGAATATTTTTTTCACAATCGAGCAGCCCTAATGTGAAGGATCAAACTGTTTGTGCATCATGAGATAATGCAGCAATCCAATTAATCGTGCAGCTACTTTGGTGTTCTCCCTTGGCCACCGGGAGGGAGTATAATGCTCTACAGTCATCGCTGTAGAAGAAGAAGAAGCACTGTTCTTTGATTGTGTTTACAAAGAACAGTGCTTGTTCATTGTCTACTAATTTTGTTAGTGATTGATGCTGTGGCATTAGTCATTTTTCACACTAAAGGATATATTCCTGTGAGTATTGCTGTATTATCTGTGAACGTGTTGCTCTACTGTTTGTTCAAATATCCATCGCTTCAAATTTTTTTCTATGCTAAACATTAGCACGTGAGTAGTGTTTTGCATGTTTTATTAGCACCAAGCTAAACAGACCTTTTTTAAGACAAAGCCACGTTGTTGGTTGAAATGCAAAACGTGTAATTTTCTTTGTTTTTAAGTTTCGTTTGACTGTAAACTTCAACGAGGAGTGGCATTAAACAGCTTGAAGCATCTTTTTTTTTGAAGAATTGTTCACTATCTCCCAACCACAGCTGATAGCTCATAGCTAAGTTGCTCTTCTTTCTTTAAGATGCAGACTTGTTGTGACTGAATCAGTAGAACCTCTGCAATCCATTTTGCTTGCTTTAATATACCATGGATCAACAACCATTTTCACACAGTGAACAAAATTCTTAACGACTGAATTTGTCAATTATCATGCCCATACATACCGATTGTCTTGTTCCGGGTCACAGGAAAGCTGCATTTGACTAAGGGCTAGATTTCAAGGTACACCCATGATTTATCACTAGTTAACTGCAGGGCATTTGTATAAATATTTAGCTACAATTATGGCAGGCAGTAATTTTAATAATGAACCCCCCCCTTCAATTTAGGGAAGACCTAACAATGTTGCGGCAGGAGGTTCAGGACCTTCATACATCACTTAAGGTATGCTCGTTTCCCTGGACTGAACTTTTAGTTGCACTCTAGTTTTTGTTAATTCAAAGATTTGTTTGATTTACGTTCTATTTAGGAAGAAAGATGGTTCTCTGGGGAGCTGAAAAAAGAATTAGACAAAGTCCAAGGACACCTGAAGCAAGTAATTCCTTCAAGATATTTTAACTTTTGTTAAAGAGGCTTCACTCATTGTCATTGTTGTGGAATAGTTTGTCATAAACATTATGGTGATGCTTTGTCATGCGGTATAGTGTCACACTGTTTTCCCTCCTTCCCACAGAATGACGGACAGATGAGCTCAGAGGATTCAGGTGGGGGTTGCGCATCACCCACATGTACGCATATGCAAGATGACAACAATGTCACTAATGTGTGTTTCTGCCCAACCCAACCCAACCGCATGCCCCCCCCCCTCAGTATTAGAAAAGAAGTTAAACGAATCAGAGACAGAAAAATTTAACATCAAGCAGAAAGCCGCCCAGCTGGCCACAGAGATAGTAGGTTAGTGTGGGCATGGGACTGCCATCCCATTGATGCTCCGTCCATCAATTTTCTATTATTTTATTGTATCTTTGAGATGTTAATAAACTGAACTGGTCTTGTTGCATCCACTAGATATAAAGTCCCGTTATGACGAAGAGAAGAGTTTAAGGGCAGCTGCTGACCAGAAGCTTTCCAATGTCACTGAACTGCTTCAGCAAGAGAAGAAAGAAAAAGAGAAACTCCAGACTGAACTGGTACAACACTCACTATATCGCCGGGGTCGGGCCAAAACCTTGTACCTCGGAAATAGTCACTTTTCAGGAAACCCCAAAGATGGCAAGTTTGTTCAACCATTGGTATTGCATCGTGAAAGAGATAAATAGATTTGACTTAACAATACGTTGACATTTGTGCCAATAGAATGAAGGAAAATTTTATTTTGAACCGTGTGTTGCTTTAAAAACCTGGTCAACGTGATTGAAACGCACTTAAACTTATTAAAACACACATTTTAAAGTATTCCTTAGTGCCTGTTCTCACTCGCAGTTAGAGCCGAGGGTGCTTGCTTCAAGCAATTTGTCATTCTCAGTTGAAGTTTACTGTAAAACTGAAAGATGAACCAAAATAGAATTCAATATTGTACGTACTTCAAACATCAAAATCTTTAACACGTTTTGTCTCACAAGTCCACTAGATCAACACGAACATATAACGCGAAACGCTATAGACAGGCTAATGGAAATTTGCTTGAAAATTATAATCGTTCAAACAGCTGCTACTTTTAACACACTAGGAGCAGCAACAGATACAAATGAGAGCGCATGGAACAATACTCAGAGGTATTTCCTTTTTGCTCCTGGCAACATCACTCTCCTCCTGTTGCTGCCGTTACTTACGCTACATCTCATCTAGTAGACCTCAGTGCTGCCTGGCATGTTGCAGCACAACGCGGTACTACTCTGAATGTGTGCAATTTTATATTCGGATTCACCTGTATACATTGAAACCTCGATTTAATGGCCTAATTGTGGGAAGGTGTTGTCCGTTAGAGCCGATTTAAAGTCGTTTTTTTTTGTGGCCTTAAAACACACCAATACGGTACAGTAAAGCCAGAGAATAGAAACGTGTCTTCAACCGGGTATTAAACGTGGACAGAGAGGGAGCTTGCCTCACATCCAATGGGAGGTCATTCCAAAGGGACGGACCAGCAGCCGAAAAGGCTCGATCCCCTCTGAGGCTCCGCTTGGTCCTCGGCACCTCGAGCAGCACCTGGTCCGCAGACCTGAGGTTGCGAAAAGGTGCGTAGGAGTGGAGGAGCTCGGAGAGGTACGGCGGGGCCAGGCCATTTAATGACGTATAGACCGATAGGAGAATCTTAAATTGAACCCTAAAATGCACTGGGAGCCAGTGAAGGGAGGCCAGAATTGGTGTTATGTGCTCCATCTTCCGAGCTCCAGTTAGTAGGCGGGCAGCAGCATTTTGGACCAACGAATGCACCTGATGTCTTATGCCGAACGTGAATATTGTACGTTTTTACTCCCGTCTTGATCCTCCATCGCTTTTCTAGATGAAGCACAAAGGTTGGCTTCAGTGAATGGGGCGATCGTGGAAGCCGGCTCAAAATGTGCGCAAGCAGTTCTTAACACAAAGCAAATAGTGCAGGTTAGGTTAGATGGCTGTGAACTTGGCAAAGTACACATCCAGACTCTGAATTTTAACCTGATATGAGTCACAGAGAGTCGTCTGCCTTCTTTGTGACTAGCAAGGCTAGGAAAGCTAAGCTAATGTCCATGCTTTCCATTGTTTGCCTTTGACGTTACTGTCAGCACAGCTAACATGGTCGCCACATATGTCCATGCATTGCCTTTGATGGGAACAGAGCCACTGCCGCATAAGTGTGTCTGTTAGCCTGCGCTGGTCAGTACACTACCAACAGAGTTTCAACCGGGATATACGTGTAGCAGTCTCTGTCTGTTGATTGCGTCACAGCGCCGTTGATGAACCGTGATACGGTAGGGGATCGCTGTATTCTTGCGGCACTAACTGCGTCTATTCTGTCCCCTAGCTGCAGCGTCCGGGAGTGGAGGATGTTGAGGTACTGCAGAAGGAGCTTGTGCAGGTGCAGACATTAATGGACAGCATGACTCGCGAGAGAGAGGAGGAGTCGGAGCGCCTCCGAAACCACTACGAGCAGCTGCAGGCTAAGTTCACTTCCTCAGAGGTGAGATTTGGAGACTTACTTCTGATCTTTTCACATCACTACTGTCAGTTAAGGTGCCGTAACACAAGCTAGCACCCTAATTCGCTGTATGTTTGGATTTCTGTCGCCTAAACAGTAGACCTCCATTTGACACTCACTGAACATTTCTAGTGGAAACTGATTAATTTCCACAATGGTACCTTGACTTACAAGTTTAATCTGTTCTGTGAACACACTCGTAACTCACCTCATCTTTCTCCATTTAAATTAATGGAAATTCCATAAATCTGTTCAGGCGACAAAAAATTTTTGCTATGTGTTTTTTACAAAAAACATTTGTAAAAGCGCTACAGGATCATGCTGTATAAAAACATAGAGTAATAACAGAATAAAACTGCTTTGGCTCATTTTTCTGGTGATTTAATTCAATGGACATTTTACTGCTCCTTTTCTTGTGCACACATTAGCCACCAAGGGACAATATCATGGGCATATTTTAATGGTGGAACATAAAAGATTAAGTATCAAGAGCTGTCTGCATGTGTTGCTGCACTGTTTGTGTTCAAATATTTGTTGCTTAAATCTTCATAACCACAGCAAAATTGATGCCTGTTTTGCTAACCTGTCTGTAGCCGGGTTTACATGGAGCCATGTATTCCGATTAGAAAGGATCCGAATGTCCAATCGGAATAAAAAGGCCCATTCCGAATGGATTTTCATTCGGATTCACATGGGTGGTATGTTCCTTCTGCCAGTACCATGTAAACAGTTCAATTTGAATAGCCAGGCTGCGTCCGGTCTACGCATGCTCTGTCTTGACCTAAATGCGTAGTGACGTCGTTGTATACGCACTTTAAAATTGCAGCGTCTTACCAGAGTTCATCTGCGACGCGATAACTTGTTTTAAAGTACTAGTAACTTTTTTTTAATCAAGATGTTGCTTTAATAAGTCTTAAAACAAATGTGAATACTGTGCCAAATAGATGAATGAACTCCATCTCGATAGGTCACGTGATGTTTACATCGATCCCCGCGTGTCACACGGCTGATCTGATTAACAACAAGATCACGTCACGACATGTAAACAGGTGGCCAGAGGTCTTCATTCGGAATGATTTCAATCCAAATGAAGAAAGTCTCCATGTAAACCCGGCTTATGATGTTTTGCATTATGTATGAGCACTTAGCTAGCAAACTTTCGAAAGGCAAAGTCATGTGGTTTGGTTAAATGCACAAGGTGTAATTGTCTTTGTGTATTGTTTAATTTTATATTAATATTAAAATAGGAGTGACAATGTACAGCATGAAGCAAGCACATTTGGCCTCTTTTTTTTAAAGAACCGTTCTGCTACGTGATTCTGTGTAGTTTATGCCACCATCTAGCTGGTTATAACTCAAGTCAGTGCTCAAGGAAATAAAACCCATTATGTATACTTGCATCAAGTAATGACTGGCTTTTAACTCATATTAATAAGAAACAAATATTAATAAGAATGTGTGGTCACAACAAGAGTTTTGTCCCACTGGGCACCATTTGTATTTCTTCCAATGCATTCCAATGCACATATTGGACATTGCTGCTGAAGAATTTTAAGAATTTTAGAGACTTTAGTCTGCTTTCTGCTCTATGTGAGAGTTGGCGGTGACTGTTGTATTGTGGCTTACCTTTGTCTACATCTTTTTTCCTCCCCTTTCTCCTCTGCCTCCACATACTGAACCCCTCACCAACTCTTTATTTTTTCCTCAAGATTTATAAACTGGAGGTAAAGACCGTTTGAGTGGTGCATTTGTTCATGAAATACTTTCCTTTCCACGATGCCTTTCCTATTTACCGTATTTTTATCAAACGTATGGTTGGTTTGCCATATGTTTTTTTTAATTCTCCGGCTTTATCAACACCTGGTCCTTCTCTCTTGATGTGCAAAAAGGCCTTTAATGCTTTTCTCCAACCTTTCTTTCAGATGACTATATCACAACTGAAAGCAGAGCTGGAGAAGGGGCCACAGGAAGCAGCTGTCTATACACAGCAGATCCACCAGTTACAGAGCGACCTGAATAATATTCAACAACAAAGCCAGGTAATGTGCACAGCAACTGAAATAGACATTTGACAGTTTTATAAGAATAAGAAGGCCTTTATTGATCCCACAGTGGGGAAATTTTCAGTGTTACAGCAGCAAAGATATAGGTCACACAGGGAATAATTGTATCCCTCCACAAGGTGATGCAGTGGATTCAAAGCAACTAACAGTCAACATTTTCATTTATTTTATTTGCATGTTTGTAAGAGTAAATTTCAGTGTGGCCCAACACCACATTGGTGACCTCTGGTTTAGACATTCTGTGTAAAAAGACAACCACAGTCCTCATATCTTGTAGATGCCCTGAGGCAAGAGTGAGTGACAGTTTAGCAAGAAGCAGCATGCTGAGCAAGGGGCATGAATCAGTGCCATTGTTGACATCAGGCTGTTCATTGCATGCAGCGCACATGAAGTGTTGTGCAGTCAGTTAATAAAAGAGGCTCTGTGATATAGCACACAGTGGTCTTGCTTTTTAAAAGAACCCAACACAACACGTAAGTCTGTATTTGACCCCGTTAGGGACAAATAGAGGGACGGACAAAACCCCACTTCCGTCCTAGCTTAGTCTGTCCTTTTTAAAAGACTTCTTGTCCTCCGTCCATCAGTCCACAAAATGGCCGTGGATTTACCTTCTCTGCCCCTAAGCACAGCATTCCAAGCCTGCTGTTGTAACACCTTCCCTTGGAAATGCCATACCAATCTTTAGTCCAGGGGTGTCCAAACTTTTCGCAAAGAAGACCAGATTTAGTAAGGTGAAAATGCAGGGGGCCGACCATTTAGCCTGACATTCTCTTTTACAATGATCTGACACATTTGTAGGTTAAATACAAGGCAAATAAAGTAAGGAAACAAAAAAGTGTCTTTATTTTCAAAAAGTACATATAATGCCATTCTGCTTCATTATGTTTTAAAAATTAAATCAGTTAAATGGCATCCATTATTGTCCACACACTGCACAACACAACACAACACATAACAAGATCATGTTTCGAGCTGGTACAGGATCGTGTCTACCAAGATTGAAGTGCAAACGGAATCGTTGCGTTGTAGTTACAGCTTAGTTTGTTTTGATAAACGTTTCCACAATGAAATGCTCAGCAGTCCAATTCATGGCAGCAACTGAAAAAGAAACGAAAAACAATGGCATTATAAAGAAACAAAGCAAAATGGCATTATATGGAAAATGGCGTTATATGTACTTTTCGAAAATAAAAATACTTTTTTGTTTCTTTACTTTATTTGCCTTTTATTTAACCTACAAATGTGTCAGAACATTTTGCCTGTCCCTGTATATCATATTTACCAGTACAGGGAAGGGTTGATTTTAGATATGGCATATTGTTGAAAATAAATGTTCAGTGAACTTTTAGATTTAAAAACAGGGAAATAGGTAACAGTCTCCTTGCAAATGAGGCAGACGCACTTGTTGTGTATTCCAGTGAAAAATAGTCCAATTTCCACCTCTTCTTATAACCCTACAAGTACGAGAGCAGTCATTTTGGCTGTTTTCAAACTTTGATGTGTTATTACTCTGTTGTATACAGATACAACATGCTCCTGGCCTCTTGACTTTTTAAAATTCTGGTTCTCTTTTATTACCATGGTGCAATTTTATGGTCGTAAACAAACAACATAAAAATAGTCACGACTTACGAGCCAATACACCTTTAACTACGGAGTCTCAGTCAATTTCACGGTACGCACCTTGCGCTGGGACAGTGCCGCCAGGTTTCTGTAGCAATCAGCGGTTGCATTGAGAATCGCTGTTGGTCACCATGATCGATTAAAGAGGCGTTACATCTGCTTCTATAATAATTACGGGGTCTGAGGATGAATTGCTCAGCTGACACAGGAGGAGGAGGAGTGTTGTAAAATAGGCTGTGGATGTGATACGCTTGTCAGCGGGGCTACGGGCGGGCCAGACGTTATTAATTCTATGACAGAGGATGCGGGCCGGATAAAATGCGGCCGCATTTGGCCTCGGCCCAGACTTTGGACATGCCTGCTTTAGTCTGAAGTGTTCATGGGTCAGGCGACTGTTCTTTCCAGTAGTTTACATCAGAGGAGGCCCACGTGTGCTTGTGATTCCTGGCTGCCTATATGCTACCAGCTGAATTTAGAAAAGAAGTTAGAACACATATTCCAAAACAGCGCATACCTGTAAATGAAGTAATGTTTTGTTTTTAAAAATAAGTTTAAAAAAATAAATGCAACTGAATGGGTGTCAGTTCTCCAAATGAATAGTGGGAGTCCACAGTATTTTTTTTAATAACTGACAACCACCTTTTCCTTCTCTCAACATTCTTATATCTTCCCTACGTCTCCCCCCTTCAGAGTCTTTCTGAAAAGCTAGGACGAAAGGAAAAGGAGTATCAACAGCTAGAGGAGCAACTTAAGACAGAGAAGGCTGCTAAAAAGGCAGGCCAACATAGCTTGAGAGAGAAAGAGCGGGAAATCCTGGAGTTGCAGGCCCGAGCCACAGGAGCAGAAACGTCCCTGCAGAAAGCCAACGCAGAGCTTGGAGAGAAAGCTGAGGAGGTGGCCAAGTTGAAGGGTGAGATCACAGACCTGGAGGTGAAGCATGCCGAACTGAAGGTTGAGAGAAAACAGTTGGAACAGCAGAGGGAAGAGAAAGACAGCCAAGGTGCTCAGCAGCAGACTGAAATTGGTCAGGTGAGTCCAACCGATCCAGGCCAATTTCTTTGCATCCTCATATATTGGAGACTGGATTTGGGATGAATTTCCATGATGATGGATGATGGATCCTATACATAGACACACTTAAAGCGGAAGTCAACCCAAACATATTTTTTTCAAGAATGCATTCCCACCAGTTGAAACACGGAATTCTGATTGATTTTGCGGTTGTTGAATAAAAGTTAGGCAGCAAAATGCACTCGTTTTTAGCCATCTTTTTTGGTGGCCATTTTGTCTTCTGTCAACTGAAAATGACATCACAACCGCTCACAACGACCTATCACGGCTGAGCTGTTTTCTGAATCTGAGCCGTGCTTGGTCGTTGTGAGCAGCTGTGATGTCATTTTCAGTTCGACAGAAGACAAAATGGCCGCCCCAAGAGATGGCCAAAAATGAGCGGATTAACACTTATTCCACAAACGCAATATTTATCAGAATGCCCTGTTTCAACTAGTAGGCTTCCATAGAACTGCTATCATATTCTTGAAAAAAAATGTATGCATTGACTTCCACTTTAATGAATCAATCATCAAGGAAATTAGGAATCTTCTCTAATGTAATCATTGTCCCCCCTATGGTCTGTGTAGCTTCATGCAAAACTACTGGAGGCAGAGAGGCAAGTGGGTGAGCTGCAAGGTCGTCTGAAAGAACAGAGGCAGCTGTCCGGGGAGAAACTGAAGGACAGAGAGCAACAAGCAGCCGACCTGCAGCTTAAACTCTCACGTACTGAAGAACAGGTAGACCTGAGATGGAACCTATGTGGATACTCGCTGTGAATTAATGTCAAGTGAGATGCGGCTTACCACCAGAGATGGGCGCTTTACCCTATTTTGCCGGTCCGTCCTCCGTCCGCCACCAGGGCACCCTTCTGTCATTGTCCACATCCGTCGTCATCCTTTTAAAACGCTTCCGTCCTTACGTTTCATCAGTCAACCCCCCCAAAACCCCCCAAAAGCATCCATGCATGGCGCTATGGGAGAGAAGCTAATGGCAGAGGTTTCATAATTCATAAACATTATTTAAAGCTCATTAGCTGGCTAATTTCCTATTCACATCCACTTACTGGCTGGGGGTATTCTCAGTGTATTGAATTGTTTAACTGTTTAAGTGTCACCCAAGTTAACATTTAGCTGCCAACACAACCGCCGTTGCTCACAAAATTACAGAGCCTGCCAGGGGACATCATGAGAATATTTAAGATTGCATTATAACGCAATACTATCGTGCTTAATTGCACAATTTTTTCCGTTATGACACAATACGTTTTCAGTTATTATTGCATCACAGTATTTCACAATAAAAATATTATTGCAAAATGTTGTTTTAGGTAGAGGACGAAAGACTTCCACTTACGGGTCATGGCTTTAAGTGTATGTCAGCGCCGGCATGAGCATGAATGACGGTTTGGAGAGATTTTTACGTTCTAGAGATGTCCCAGACAAGGACAAATGTAATTGGCATGTAAAGGGATCATGAATGTATGTACTAAATGTTAACAAAACAAAATTGATATCCAACCTTTTCCTCGTCAGTGAAATGGGCGTCCTGCGGCGTAATCCATGGTATTATGTGTTGAACCACAAGAGGGCAGACTATGCCTATGAGTACAATATTACTGCAGGGAACACACATGGAAAAGGAAAAAAAAAAGGACTCTACAGTGTTGTTGCAGGCAGTTAATGAAGGCGGCTCCTTCATAATGCAGAACAGTGGCCTTTCTTATAAAAAGAACCCACACAAATTGACTAGGTTGGGGGATTACAGGGACGAACGAAAAGCCATTCCCATGCTTGCTTATTCCATCCTTTTTAAAGAAACTTCTCATCCTCTGTCCTCCATCGCCAAAAGGACGGACGGTTGGACAGACCCGTCGTCTGTGCCCATTTCTGCCTACCACAGAACAAAAATAAACCTGATTGCGTCAGGTGCTGTGTTGTACACATTTTATGCAATATACCACTACAAGTTATCTTATATTCATGAAAAAAAATCCAGTGTCCTTTGAAAAAATAATGAGAGTAGATGGATAGGTGATGCAAAATGCATTTTGAAGAATACAGACACTTAATTGTATCCTTGTAGACGAAGGAAAGTGTCAGTAAGAACACCGACCTGCAGCACCAGCTGGAGAAAGCCAAGCAGCAGCACCAGGAGCTGCAAGCACTGCAGCAGAACACCAACGGCAAACTCCGCGAGTCACAGGTAAGGCACACAAGAGTCAAGGATTTATTTTAAATCTTCAGCTTTGCATTGCAGCTAAATATTCCTTCAATTATTTTGATACATTAAAAAAATGTATACGGGGAGTCTTCGTTACCGACGGATTCGTGACATAACCCAAACCAAGTCATAGACACAGTCGCTTCACTAACCTGACATATGCCAACACAGTAGTAAAGTCATAATTGCAGTAAAAATTACATGAGAAACACTTATAGGCTATAAATATATTTTTAGCTTTATGGTTTATCGATGATTTATTATTATTACACCACAATTCTGTTCTCGGAAGCAAGAACAGTCATAATTACAGTAAATATTGTTGACAAAAACACTTGAAGTATAGTACAATGAAAGGAAACAGTTAGACCAGTGGTAATAAACATACCTTATTTGTGTGTGTTCTTGCGCATTTTATAGCATCAAACTATTGTTTTGTTGAGACCGTCATAAATGGCGGATCCCGTAAAAACAGTCAAGCCCCACTATTATCAGGGGATCCGCGAGTAATTGAAACCTTCACAAAAGTTTTTATTTGCCTGTAACTGTCACAGGATGGCAAAGCATATATTTACAGTAGACAAAGCCATGCCCTGGCTCAAATAACCTCCTACCCTCACTTTAACATAGCTGCTTAGTGCAAAAATGCCACGGGGTGACGCTAAATCAATTTTCATACCAGACATTGCTTAGGCCTGAGCACCAAAAACACATAGCGTAGAGTTTTTCAGTGAATAACTGAATAACCCATGAGTACATCTGTGAAAGCCAAACCATGACTATGTGGATGTTTTCCAGTATTAGAAATAGACATTCCCATTCAAATGAGTGCCATCTAGGGTGTTGCTTTGAGCCCCTTTCCATTATAGTGGCGTACCTTCCAATTTGCTTCATAATGCCATCCTGATACTTATGGATCCTTGCCTTGTTGCTGTAGAATGACCTGGAGCAGGTGTTACGCCAGATTGGAGATAAGGACCAGAAGATCCAAAACTTGGAGGCCTTGCTGCAGAAGAGTAAGGACATTGTGACCCAGCTGGAAACTGAGAGAGAAGACTTGTGTGCTAAGATTCAAGCCGGCGAGGGAGAGACTGCTTTACTAAACCAACTCAAAGAGAAAACTCACACACTACAGGAACAGGTTAGTGAGCTGACACTCTCACACAGAAATTGTGAATTTGCCAAGAAACAGGATAAGAGAATAGCGGCCAATTAAAGTAGTCGTCATTTTATTTGCAATTTTCCTTTTTTTTCTGTATTGTATTGTATATCTGTATTGACTAAATTAATTAACCAAATTACCTAATTTACGTGCAAGGGCAGTTTGGTATCTGCACTTTAGAGTTGGCCAGCCACTCATCAGAATGTAAAACACACAGGGTCATTAAAACAACAGGCATAAAATACTTAAATGAGTTTGAAGCCACATTTTTTTAATCACATTGTTTAAAATGACTGGGTACTGTTCATGGGTCTCACTCTATCTCTATGACAAAAAACAAAAACCAGAGCTATCAAACCATGCATACGCACACATTGCGGGACATTTTCCCTTGACAAGTCACAACAGCGCTTGGGGAAACCGCATGTGAATCCCGCCCTCTGCACACCCAAACCTAACCATATATGATCGATGCAAAGCAGCACATGAAAATGAATAAAGCTTAACAGCATACAAAAAAAACAAAATGTATGCAGCGTTGAGAGGTGCGGTCCCTGGTTTTCCTCCCGGATACTCTTGCTTCTTCTCGCATTCCAAAATCATGCATTTTAGCTTAATTGAAGTCTCCTAATTGTCCATAGGTGTGACTGTGAAAGGTTGTTTGTCTATATCTGCTCAGTGATTTACTAGCGACCAGTCCAGGGTTGACCACGCCTCCCTCCAAAAGTCAGATGGAGTAAGCTACAACTTACGTCCGTGTCTGTAATTTATGTATTTATTTAAAAGGATCCCGTTTATCTGAATTTCTATGACACCAGCTAGACTTCTAGGGGTCTGAAATCCTTATAAACCTAAACCTGCAGGGAATCGGGAAATGTTTATACAAGCAAACTTGTAATGTGTGCGTGTCTGTCTGTCTCTCTCTCTCTGAAAACATAAAATACACAACAAATAAAAATAGATAAAAATGTAATGTAAATGAAATTCAAACCACTCACTTATTAAAATATTGCTGATAATTAAAAACATTTGATATTAAAAATTTAAGTAACTTACTTTAGGACTTTTATTCAAGTAAAATTGTACAAGGTGACTTTAACCTCTGCCAAAGGTATTTCGCGTTAACTGTACTTAAATTTAAGTGTCACTTTCAGGTACTCCATACAAGACTGTTGAAAATAAGTGAATAAGAGCAGGTTTTACTTCTATTGACCAATTTAAGGCTGGACTTTTGAGTCAGGGAAACCTGAGGCAAAGACTTCGTAAGTTAGTGTTAGTCTTTACTTCCCATGTTAGTGTGACTGGCGCAATATCACTTCTATTACTGAGTCACTAACACATCAATTCAACTTTTACAAAGGAGTGCTTCATCAAATATTTTGTTCTTAAAGGTGTGCGGGCCTCATGTGCAAAGCTAGTGTTCCCCTCCCTTTATTGAGCCAGGGCACACACATATTTTACAGTAGAAAAATCTCACACCACCTCACAACCTCCTCACCATCATTGTCAGATCTTGGGACTGTGCTCTCTTTCTCCACAAACGATTGGATACGGTTTTCATTATGTCGGCTGGGAAACGATTCAAGGACAGTTTGATTTGAAAATGGAACAATTCCGTTTGGTTCGACTTATATCGGTTATGATTCATTATGACACGGTATGGCTCAGTATGCAGTTTTGCATTGACCTTTTGTTGTCATTTTACATAGAACTTGTCAATACTGTAGTCATGCCATTTCCAAGATATACCTCTCCAATAAAATACAATTTGTTACTTATTCGGATATATTTTATGGTGGAACGATTCGATCTGGTTCATTCTGATGCATTCACATTCAAATCGTTTTTTGTGACACCCCTGCCAGATACAGTAGGCATAGCCTGCTCATACATGACCCCAATGAGGACGAAGGCTAGAGAAAATATATTTGTACATTTTCCTTACTTACAATATGTCATAATCTTACAAGGATTTCTCAATCTGAATATATATATAGCCTTTAACATTTTCCTATTTTCTCGATATGAAGGTAACCCAGATGACAGACAAACTGAGGAATCAATCTGAGAGCAACAAGCAAGCCCAGGACAATCTGCATAAACAGGTTCAGGAGCAGAAAACTCTCCTGCGTTCATCCCAGGACCGGGCCCACACACTGGAGACTTCTGTCACTGAGCTCACTGCTCAGCTCGCAGACAGCAAGGAGAAGGTGACCCAGCTGGACTCTCAGGTAGCTAGTTGTAATGATGCCCTTTTAGTTTTAAGCAGGCTTTACGCGATCAGGGTTTTTGGGGTGGATCAGCGATTTTGCTCAAAACTATTGCTATCTTGGTTCAACAGCTGTAAACAAGTTCATGCACTCGCTCACCAGCTGCGGCAAGTAGCCTACGTCTGCTGCTTTTTGGCTCACATTGGAAGCTGTCTACAATGCTTATTTTGTCCTACATTGTCCACTTTTTACCTGGTGTGTTTGTGATGAAGTAGCACATTCTCAAAACTATTTGGCTCCGGTGTAGGTGTACAGATTCGGCCATTTACGTGAAGTGTATTGACTTTATATGTAAGCGAGTCATGAGAAGAGCTCAACTCACCTTTGGTATGACTGCAGTATATCTAGTTTCTTCATTTAGCAAAGGTTTAGTGCATCTGTCACCAAGGCGCCTACTGTATTTCCGTGTTGGTTCAAACAACACACTTACCTTCTGGTTGCGTCTGTGATTCGCTGAACGTGCATGGCCGGAAGTTCACGTAACTTACACTGAGTGATAAAAGCTATGTTGAATTAAAGAGAGCTTAAAATTAATTAAATATCACACATATTGTAGCTAGTTTATTTCTTTACAAAAATAAAATGTTTTTCTTACTTTTTACCAGTCTAAAGAAAAAAAAATCCACATAAATGCTATTACTGTTGGATTTAATGGTCGGGGGCTCAGCACAAAGTCATTCCTCTCACAAGACACAAAACAAGGCTAAAAATAGATTAGCTTTCACGCTCACATATATACTGTGGCAGCACATAACGACCCCGGACTGAACGAGGTTGTGTTTACTGAAATGTCTTATTCGCTCAGCGATTTTGCATAAAATGCAAACTATTGACAGATTTCGATCCACTCGATGAGATCGGTGTCAAATCTTGTTTTAGGGGCAATTAGAGCTGCTCTGGATAAATTCCCACTTTGTATTCGGCTTGTTTTCCACCAGCTGAAGGCAAAAACAGAGATGTTGCTGTCTACAGAGGCAGCCAAGGCTGCACAGAAGGCCAACCTGGAGAACAACCTCGAGTCGGCCCAGCATGCAGTGCAGGACAAGCAGCAGGTGACTTGTTAGCTTCACTGGTTTTCAAATCTGCTCGTTTTTTGGGTTTATAAAAAATACAAACTAAGGTCTTGGTTAATATCTATGTTCTGGTTATATCTTATCTGGTTAATATATGTGAAGGAGCTTATTAAAGTTCAGAAGAAAGTGGAGGAACAGGCACAGAGGCTTAAGGAGAGGCAGGAACAATGCGGTCAGCTGGAAACCTCTCTGAAGGAGTACAAGGACAAATTTCTGGCCTCGGAGCAACATGGAGAGAAGCTGGAGGGACATAATAAGGTCGGTGTCAGCTGTGTTCCAGTGCATGTGCAAATGTATGCATACTGTGCCCTCAAATGGATTTGATGAATCATTGATGTGCTCATTTCTCAGAAACTGGAAGCGCAGGTCACAGAGGTTCAGGCCGCAAGGGAGCAGACACGACAAGAAGTGAAGAATCTGCAGAAGGAGGCATCCGAGGTCAAACGAAAAGCTAAGGAGCTGCAGCTTTTGTTGGACAATGAAAAAGCAGGGTGAGTATGAAAATGGATGAATGGAGACAGCAGACAAAAGCTTCACAAACCCCAAGAGGGCCGCTAGTCATAACCTGGTGGTCCGTAAAATAATTGAAGATAAATGATGTTGTATAGATTTTAAGTTCATACATACTGTCTAGTAGACCAACATGCTAATAAAACAAACATATTAAACCAATGACTCTTTTCTGCCTTAGGTTTGGGTCAAAAAATCTTTGATATGATTATGTCATACCACATTAATCGGACATCCATGCAGGCATACAACAATTCTGATTGTCTCACGCGCGTGTCCCATCTCCAATGTCTCACTTGTAAGGCGTCACTGGAATTAAATAAATAGTTTGGAGAACGTTTGCTGTAGATTATACCAACACAATACCGGGGTCCATGGGGGACAGTGGAATTTGTGCGCAAATCAGAATGCAGAATGAATCAGAATCATAACTTAATCACTAAAGTACGTAACGCAGTAGTACTCGTCGTTACGTGCTGTTGGATGAAATGAACAATTTACAGTGTGTTTCTCCATTTAGGAACGTGACACTCCAAGAGGAAATAAAGACAAAGACGTCCACTTTGAGTGACACCCAGAAACGGTTGGAATGCTGCGAGCAGGGCAAAGCTGCCCTTGAGCTCAATGTGGTCAAGCTGACCCAAGAAGGGGAGAGTCAGCATGCAGAATGGGACAAGAAAGAAAAAGGCCTCGCCGCGGACTTAGCGAAGGCGCGACAGGAGAAAGAGACTCATAAGAAAGAACTGATCACCACTCAGGAAAGTCTCGGCAAGACTCGAAAGGCCCTGAAAGACTGCCAGAGTCAACTAGACGCTGAGAGGAAGACTCAAAAGGCAGCCATGGAGGAAAAAGTCAGTTCCACTTATTTTATTATATAGTTGCACAAACAATGTGAAGCAGTGCAAGGGATATTCCCGGTTGTATAAGAGGGGCTACTGACTGGCACAACACTCACTCCCCAGCTACCAAGAGGGGGCCAGATATTTTCCTTGCACCACTTTACATTGATTTCATTCCATATGTAGCAGTTCTTAAAAGCATACTAGAATTTGAGACTTTACTGTTTCTGTGAACATGCATCTGGTCAGTAGGTTTAAGTATCAAATGGTCAGTCTTAGTTATTATTTAATATAGGTGAGAGGGCAGAAGACAGTTCTAGCCACTCATGAAGTTTGGAATAGTTCCATTCCGTCACCAATTTAAAAAGAAAATGTTCACACATAGCTTATCCCTGACTTCAAGTAATGTAAATGTGTCCGCCTTTCATAGGAAAAGTCCTACGAAAAGGCAAGAGGGGAGCTTCAGAGGAATAATGAGAGCATCAGCAAGGCAATGATGGAATCCAAGCAACAATTGGAGCAGATGAGAGAAGTAAGTGCTGAAAAAAGGCCATATGCACATGTATGTGTTTGTAAAAATGTTTTATTTTTCTAGGTACAGGGTAAAACAGATCTACAATGTTCCTCTGCTATATCACTTTTCATCATTTGTGCCCTGCTATATAGCTGATTTTTTTTTTTTTTTTTTAAACATTTTTTAATCAATATTTGTTTGAATTGTTTTTTACAGTATAGTTGCAGAAAGTGTGTCTTAATAAATTCAAATGTGTTTAATCTGTGTGGGATGGGTAAAAATATAGCAACGTTGTCTCTATATATCGCGAACTTAACCTTATTGTGGGTGGGTACAGATCACGTATCTATACATCCACACATAGCAGGGCTTAAAAAAAAAGAAAATACTTGTGCACGTCTGGCTAATGACTACATTTTTGACTGCAACAGTGGATGAACTTTTGTCTCTCCTCAAATGTCAGGTTGAGAAGAAGCTGAAAGTGCAGTTGGCATCATTGGAACAGCAGAACGCAAAGTCTCAGGAAGTGCTGAAGGAGAAGGACCAAAATTTGGGGAAGCTGAAGGCACAACTTAAGACGGCCACCGGAAACTCTGAGGAGGAGATAAAGAAGCTGAAGGGACAAATTGCTGAGTTACAGAAAGTCAATGTTAAGAAAGTAAGTATGAGACAAAAATGATGGATCGTTGTTCTTTTATACACATGAGCCATCAATTTAAGCATAGGGTATTAGTAATCCTCTGAGTGTTAATGAACTATTGGATTGTCTCCTCCAGATGGAGGAAGAGCGCCAACTGAGGGAGCAGGCAACAGAAGTCAGCCAGCAGCTGGCTTCTGAAAGGAGCCGGACGGCGGAGCTACAGAAGGCCTTAGAGCAGAGTCGCGAAAGCCTCACTAAGCTCCAGTCGGACTTCTATGGCAAAGAGTCCGAGCTTTCAGCACTACAGCAAGACCTCAAAGTAGGTTTAGTTTGATCTCATATAAATATGAGTGTGTGTCTGTGTCTTAAGCCTAGAAATGAAAGAGAATGCGCATGTCATATCGCAATAATCGTGACCAAAATTATCCCGATTGTCAGTATTTATCACAATATCACTCGAAACAAACGGGAAAATAATTGCAGATCTGAAGACATTGTGACACATCTGATTTTGCGTACAAAACAAAAATTCAGCATCCCTATGTGATTTTTACTTTGAATAAGAATGGCAAACAGCAACCACCAAAGTTAATTTTCTCTCACTTAAGACCCCACAAAATATATGGCTGAGACAACAACAATGTATTTAATAGTGCTCGGACTTGACTAATTAGGAAATAAAGAGAATACATGCAGTATATTTGACAGAATAAACTGTGTATTTCAATTCAAACAGATTTTGGACAACAATTAGCCGTGTTATACGTCAACATAACAAAACATAATTAAAACAAAAAATCCCCCTCAGTGGACTACATGCACAAAAGAATTGGTGTCAATTTTAACAAAAGTTTTAACAAAGCGTTGTAGGAAAATAATTCAAGTTGACACTATTCACAAGGCTATTCATTCAAGTCGGCTACAGACACATTTTTAAAGGACTTTTTATCATCTTAAGCACACTTGGTGTGCACAGGTGATAGTCATTCCTGCTCTAGGTTCGAGTTCAAGCTCTGTCTGGTACTTGCTGGCTCACGTCAAGGTACCTGCACTTAAAGGGCTTATTTCCTGTTGTCCCTCCACTGTAATTCTTTCTCCATGGATCAGCCTTTTTTATTTGGCACCATGCAAACACTAACAATACATTAAATATCGGTAATTCAAATTTTAAACTGTAATACTCACATTTCAGTAAATTGTTTCATCCGCTGAACCGCTGTAGAGCCACAGCTGAAAAATACATGCTGACTAATTCTAAAATCTGGAAGCTTTTTCTTAGTCAGATCACACACTGTAAATAATATTATTCACTGACTTTGTAGGTATCCGAGGATAAACTACGTTTGAACCAGGAGGAGCTAGCTGCGAACCGGACCCATCAGACTGTCTTTGAAAATCAGATCCAGGAGCTAAAGAAGAGCCGGAGCTCTCTGGAACAGGAGCTAGGTAGTCGAGATCAGAGACTCCAACAGCAGGAGAAGTCATTGAAAGATCTCCAGAAGCAACAGGTGAGACATTCGACAAATGAAACATCCTCTCCAAACAAATACTTGGTTGGACCAGGTGTGTTCTGTCTTTTTCTTTCAATGGCCACATAGAGAAAAAGCGAAGTATAATCTCTGCTTGATGATGCTCGTTCAGGGTCAGGTCAAGGTGGACCTGGAGAAGGAGAGGAGCAAAATGGAGGAGCTGCTCAAAGCAAAGACTAATCTGGAAAAGAACAACGGCAGGCTGACTTCGGAGATGAAAACGCTAACAGAGAAGAGTGACAAGGTCAGTTCCTTGCGAGGTCCAAGCGTTTTTGTTGTGTCCTTATCATCAAGGTCACTGTCATCATTTAGGGAAACAGTCTAAGTATTTGAAGCCCCACATTTCCAATAGACGACTGAAACAACAGAGTTTTTTGTTCCGTTCAGCACTCCAAAGCTGTTGTGAAATGTGTCTAAGACTGGAATTACGGTACATGGTGCAAATGACAAAAATTGGAATTGGCCACTTAGACCTGCAATGTAAATCCATTTTAAAGCTGCTTGATCAGATTGAGTGGCGAGTGACCCCATCAACAACTGTGGACATGTGCAAATCCCTCAGATTGTTGTTTTTGCGTGTTTGTCGCGCTGCAGGAGCTGCGGGAGTTGCAGGAAGCCAAGCAGTTGTTGATCCAGCAGAAACTGGAGCTGCAGAGCCAGGTGGAGGTTGCGCAGGGTGCCCTCCAACTGGAGCAGAAAGAGCACCAGACCACCAGGGACAGCAGCAGCCAGAGAGAGAATCAGCTTCTTGCCAAAACCAAAGATCTCCAAGATCAGCTGGTAGGCCCAATCAAGAAATAAATCCCGCGCATTTTTGGTACAGTTTATAAAACCCTCGTTTTCAGGGGGATTTGTTCAAATTGGTCCAAAATGCTGCAGCCAGAGTCCTTACAAACACCGGGAAACTGGATCTATCCTCAAATCACTACACTGGCTTCCAGTGAGTCAAGGAATCGATTTTAAAATCTTGCTGCTGGTCTATATATCTCTAAATGGTCTTGGATCAAAATACATGCAAGATGTATTAGTAACCCATCCAGACCGCTCAGTTGGGACAGGTCAGTTGTGTGTTCCCAGAACCAAACAAAGTGAAGGAGCATTTAGTTATTATACTCCTCACCTGTGGAACAAACTCCCCGAAAAATCGAGGTCTGCTCAAACTGTCAGTTAATTTAAATCTGGCCTGAACACATTATTGTTTACTCCAGGTGCTATTCAAATAAACTTGCCTTGCCTTGACTTCGATGCTTCGACGGGGGAACGCACTTTTTAGGCTGCCAGTTAGCAGTTACCTGTTAGCTAGAGCTCTCAAAAGGGTCTGCATAGGCACTCCCGGACCCTTTGAGAGCCAAGAGCCGAGTGCATGCCCCTCTTGTCACTTGGAGTTACTCCAAGTCACTTAATCTGCAGCCAAAATGGGCAGGAGTCTTCCAATTAAATGACTCTCAATTTGAAAAGAAAACCATACTGTTGAAAAGAAATACATACTGCTGCTGTCACCAACGTCCAATATGAAACACTATTGCGAGCTAGTGGCAGAAAAATGACCTCAACACAAATCTATGACTCAATATTTTACTGTCCTTTAACTGAATACTATATTTTTTTACCTTCAAATAATTTAATGGCTTACTCTCTCAATGAACTAAAAGGTACATTATTTGTATGAGTTGAACATTTGTCCACTTTTCTGTTAATTAACAAGAGTATGAAAAACTTGGAAACCCTTTTTTTTTGTCCATTTAGCTCAGATATTAAAAGTGCGATTAATTTGCAATTAATCACAAATTAACTATTGAAATAATGTGATTAATTAGGATTTAAAAAAATTAATCGACTGACAACCATAATATATACAGTACATATGTGTAGGTGGACTATTTTGAGTTGGTCTTTTGGAAAGTAGCTTGCAAGGCAAAACAGTGGTGGCCACCCACTGCTGTACAATGTTTACGCAAGAGTAGATCAAAAGGCTTTTTTTTTTTGTCACCTCTTCTTGTAGGCGTCCGAGAAGCGAGCCAAAGATGAGCAGGTGAAGCGAGGAGAGGAAGCGGAGACGAAACTGGGGGTGCAGGTGACAGCGCTGAATGAAAACGTGGCCACACTAAAGAGAGAGTGGCAGGGTAGCCAACGACGCGTGACTGAGCTCGACAAGCAGACGGACGAGCTGAGGGGCGAGATCGCTGTGCTGGAGGCCACCGTACAACACAACCAGGATGAGAGACGTGCGCTTTTGGAGAGGTGTGTTCAAGCGGCGTCCACTAAAATTCACATTTCTTTACCTGGGACAGACATTCTTACCCGTGCTTGTCTTCATTCGGGCTTTGTGTAAAACGCACACACACACTAACGTTCACGCTTCTGGACAATTTAGTCTTCAATGAACCACGGAAGCTTGTTTTTGGAATGTGACAGGAAGGAAGCCCCACTAGGAAAAACATCCAAACGCCACACAGGATAGTCAACATTCAAGCCAGAAAAATGGGAGGCCAGGCTAGTTAACCACTTGGTCACCACGCTGACCTAAAATCAACCAATTAAAATTGAAAAATAAATACAAACGGCATCCGGTGGTCATCGGATGCATTTTTTTGTGGGGACTGTATTGCATCGAGTTTGGTGCGGTAACTCAAACTTTATATACAGGTAGAACTACTGTCGCTCCTGGGGGTCCATGAATTTCAAGGGAATGTGACATTTATGCTATTGATAAATCATAATTATAATACATATTTTTTTACTAAACACTTTTAGGCATACATAAACAGTCAGCGCCAGCTCCCGTGCAACATACCGTCATGCCATTACTCAAACTTCAAATTTCATTGCGCACATTTATTTGTAATCTCAAAACATTATATATTGCTCCTGCCAAGGGACCGAAGAGCCCCTGTAAAATGCTTTGCAGTCAGCCATTTCAACCCATCGCTTTTGCGCGTGTGTGGCCTTTGCAATGAAGGTGTGTCAAGGGCGAAGGAGAAATTGAGAAGCTCCAGGCCAAGGTGGTGGAACTCAGGCGCAAAGTTGACGACACGACGGCAGCCATGCAGGAACTGGGCCGAGAGAACCAGTCGCTCCAGGTTAGTGAGTGGCGGCGCCTGGACCCTGAGTGGGAGCTCACTTTTCAAAGAAAATCCCCAAGACAGTCATCCTCTTCATATCTGCCGTGTTCGCTTTTTAAGATTAAGCAGTCCCAGAGTCTTACCAGGAAGTGGGCAGAGGATCACGACGTGCAGAACTGCATGGCGTGTGGCAAAGGCTTCTCCGTCACTGTCAGGAAGGTAAGAAGGAAGTTCAGATAAGTCTGCAGGCCATCCTCACCTTTTTGAGCATTGCTTACAATTGCCACGAAAACTATACACCGGCAAGCCACATTATGACTACACAAGATAATATAATGACGTATCAAATAGAAGTATCTATACTCGTACTTGGACGGGGGTTATAGTAATTTAGCATTTTTCATTAGAGTTACTTTTTATTTTGTCGTCATTTTTTTTTAAGATATCCAGTTAAGTTTTAATTGTTTTTTCATACAGATTTGTTAGTTATAGTTTTCATTTTTTAAATGCTTTGTTGTAGTTGTTTTTATTAGTTTTATAGTTTTATATAGGTAACTAACATATTTGTAATTGTAGTTTTGGTATTAGTTTTTTAAATATATGGAGTATTTGTCAAGGGAATGTTCCATTTTAATTTTGTTAAAGCGGAAGTCAACACAAACATATTTTTCAAGAATGTTTTATGCAGGCCCAATAATTGAAACAAGGCATTCTGATTAATATCGCGTTTGTGGAATATGAGTTAAGCAACAAAACCCACCCGTTTTTGCCATGTCAGGGGGCGGCCATTTTGTCTCTTCTGTCGACTGAAAATGACATCCGAGGTGCTCAGGGCTCACATAACGACCAATTATGGCTCAGCTTCAGAAAACAGGTGAGCTGTGATTAGTCGTTACCTTAGACAGAAGTGACCAAATGGCCACCCCCAGAGATGGCTAAAAACGGCTGGATTAACTCTTATTCCACCAACATAATATTTATCAGAATGCCTTGTTTCAACTAGTGGGCTTGCATAGAACATATTCTTGAAAAAAAAAATGTTCTGGTTGACTTCTCCTCAAGTATTTATCAAGTTTTTGCCTTTTTGTTATTTTTCATTAACTCTAACCTTGCCTTGGACTGTAACAAATGATGCATTTTCGTCATGGTCAAAGATGTATTCATTAATGGTAGACCAAACAGAGGTCGGAGGTTGTGAAGCGTCGTGGCGTCTGAATGCGCCGTCTGTTTGGTGTAGTGGCCACCGTCGTAGTGTTGTAACCCGTCTCTAAGTGTCTGGGGGGCGTTTATGCATGTTGAATAGGTGTCGCCAGTCGTGACATTTTGGTCACTCTGATTGGCTGTTAGCTAGCAAGTCAGCGCTCGGAGCACCAACGGGAAGTGACAAATGCGGAAAAACAGTGAGCACGCCTCCGCTGCCTTAATCTTCTTACAAGTACAAGAGCGAGGGTTGACAATTGAAGTATTTCACAATACTGTGTCAAGAACGTGATGGTTTACTTTGCGTGGGAGTTCATCGTGAGTGAAGAATATAGCTGAATGCATTGTTTACGTTTTTATAATCCACCCCCGGCCAACAGCTTTCTGGTTGGAGTTTTCCAACCATGAGAAATGGTGACTACTGCCGCCAATGGTATGAAAGGGTATTACATCTGATGCATGCGCGCCACAGGGCGTAAGCGTCTGTCACTGTTGGCCAGCGTCTTTTTGGTCTATCTACGCCTTTAAACAATATGTTTATTTTCGTGGTTTTAGTTTGCATTGTACTGCATCATACTGAGAGATTTTGCCAATGTTTTCGATCCGCATGTCGCTATTTATTTGTAAATATTGGCCGCAGCTGTCATCCTGATGCAGATTGTACGCCACACAAACTTCAACCAAAATAGTAAACGTGCTGTTAACTCATTCACTGCTAGACATTTTCAGACCCTGTTTTACCCTAACGTTTGAAAAAAATATAAATAAATTCCTGGGATTGAATAGCTGGACTGTGAAAACTCCAATAAGTTAGTCAATCGCAGTGAATGAGTTAACTGAATACCTCAGACAATAAAAGCCTTTTCACACCCGTGTGTGTGTGCGTGAATGGGTGCACTCTTGTACCTATCAAAGAGTGGACTTGGGCGTCATCACACCAACAGGGGACATTTTTTAGGTCCCCTCTTGGTCATGCTCTAAATCATGCTAAAATCATATGACACATGCTCTGGTGATGTGTGTGTTTGTCTGTCATGTTTCTGCAGCACCACTGCAGACACTGCGGGAACATTTTCTGCGCCGAGTGTTCGTCAAGGAACGCCCTGACGCCGTCCTCCAAAAAAGCCGTGCGGGTGTGCGAGACGTGCTTTGAGGAGCTGCAAGGCTGAGTTGACGCTCAAGGAAAAAAACTCAAGTTGTCTTTCTCATGTAAGATGTGCACTAAAAAGGACAGAGACTGTGTCAAGAAACGAAAAGGGAGGCCTTCTATCAGCGAGGCATCAGGGTTACGTGATGAAACGGGAGCAATTGGAATATTGTGGACATGTTTTTGTGCCTTTGCTGATTCGATGAACGGCCACCAGGTGGCGACAGAAGCAAGTCAACGCCTCCCCTGACTTAAGTTGTCTTTATCTGCAGTGTTGTGCTTCTGTAAAAGTGGCGTGAAAAGTCGACCTGACATCGAAAGCGTCGCTGGGCAAGTCAGTCAGTAGTCATGTTGAAAAGCACAGCTGCCGTGCAAATGTAAATGCAAGTAACTATTTTGTCTTAAAAAAAGAAGAAACAAAATCACGAGTATATATTTTTATTTATACATAATGGCACCATCTGTCTAGCAAAGTGCTTGGGTTTGGTTGATGGTTTCGATCTGTGAAAGTCATACATAAAGGTAACAGGCCTCAGTGGTGAAAGAACACTCGGCAAAAGTAAGCATCCCATGACTCGGTTTCTTTTTGCGCATCTCCTTGACGCTCTGATGTCACGTCAGTTACTGCATGTTGCCTTTGTTCGGCAGCCTGTGTGCGCACGCGTGTTTTGACATTGTTGTATATCATGACCAAAGAATGTGAGGAGAGGAAAAAAAAAACCACAGTTTCATATTTCAGTACAATCACCTTATCAAGTTCTGTTTTGAACATAGCACTGCACGCTGTGTATGACATTCTGTTAATTTGCCACATTTCTATTTTTACGTGTTAATATCTTTAAAAGGTGGTGCTTGTGCTTTCAAACTGGTAATGCAGTCATGAAATGCGCCTGCATGTTTGTGTGCGTGTGTTTTTTTTGGGGGGGGGGGGAATGGGTTAACTACTGCCGGAGCTGTGCGTGTGCCTGTGTAATGTAGACTTGCTGTCATATGTCAGGATGCGCACTACACGATCTGCAGTTATTATTTCCAATCTTGTCTCACACCTGTAAGAATTCAAATCTTTGTTTATTTAATTTATGACCGCAATGGTCAGTCCCGCGTTACTTCTTTAAGCACTGAAGCAGGCTGTTTATGTGTGTATATATGTATATGTATATATATATATGTATATATATATGTACATATATGTATGTATATGTATATACACATGTGTATATATGTATGTATATACAGTATATATATATATATGTATGTATATACAGTATGCTTATACTGCATATATATATATACAGTATGCATATACTGCATATATATATATATATATATATATATATATATATATACACACACACACTCTTTTTTATGTTATCATATGTCTACCTCAGATTGGTAGGAGAAAGGGGGGCACTATTCCAACCTTCAAGAAGTCATGTGTCATAATAGTCTGAAGAGAGACCACGCAGTACCTAATTCCCTTTCTCAAGTACTACTACCACAAGATTCAGTATTTCTGTCCCCGGTATACTTATTACAAACAAAGGCTGACATAATTATAAAATGCTTACAACAAGAGAAAGGAAACGTGCAATTTGTGTGGGTGCATTGTGTGTCTGTGTGTTGTTGTTTTTTTTTTTAATATAAATTGAGAGCCACCACAGACCCGTAGATTACACACTGAATGGTTGTTTTCTTCTTTTTGTCCTTCCTATCTGCTATCACGCATGCTCACCGGCGTAACAATGTCTCATGGTATGAATGGTTTTATTTGGTGCGTGGTCGTGGGTGAAACTGTGTGCCTTTATGCACAGTTACCTCTGTCAAGGTGGGCCAACATGTCATCATATTGAATAGTGACAAAAAAGAAAGTTGTAATCCACACTCAACTTGAATCAGTTCATTTTATAAATCATTGCAATGACAAACGTAAATAAAACATTCAGCATTCGATTATGTTCCCACACTCTGAATTCCTGCATTGCGTTTGGAACGTCTCAAAAGAAATGCCTTATGTGAGTTTGCCCAAATGTCACAATGAATTCAGTTCTAGGCACGCCTTGATTAAGCGACTACAGATTGTAAAACTTGGAAACTTTCCACCTTGCATCTTAGGCTTAGTCTGCCCTAACCCTACTTTTACATTTCACACGCATAGCTTTTTGGGTTAAACACATACTGCCAAGGGTGCTTATGGCAAAACCAAACGTTAATTCATTTTAACCCAACTATGTATATAAATTATGTGCAGTGGATATTTTTTACACAATTCAGTGGATAAATTACATGCCTGTGTTGAAACACACACATACAGTATGGAGCTATTTCTTCCACTATTAATGACCGATAACATGTATGATTTTTTTTTTTTGAGGGGGGAGGTTAAAAAAAGGCAGTGAAACATACAGAATGAAATAAAATTGTATACTTGTAAAAATAAAATTGTATAATTGTACAATTCGTCCATAAGTACCAGTGTTGCAGTAGGTGTGTAGTGCAAATATGGCATAAAGCAAAATATAACATGAGTAGATTGTTTATAAATATGAGTTTAAAACTGTCAACATCGATTAAGGAGATCGAATCCAGGACAGTGACTGTAAGAGCAAGGCGTTATCAACGGTACTAGATGAACATGCGTGAATGCAAGCTTGCAACTGGCAAACAAAGAAAATGACGACATACCGGCCACAACAAAATAAAACAAGGGCTAATCCTACATGAGCACTTCCATACTCTGAGTATTCTTTTCTGACGCACACAGTGACTCTCTAACTTGGCAACTGACGAAGAAGCTCACAACAAACACAACACCCGCAAAGCGTCGTGAGGTCTCAAGTGTTTTGAAGTAACGATACATTGAATGAACCAAGGACATCTGCACAAACCGAGGCCTCGTTTGTCATCGGTTACATGATTTTCCCGGAAACGACACACGCTCCGAATCGCACATTTCATAACTTCACTAAATTTGGTGAACCTCAACCACCGTTGTTTCAATTGGCATCTTTCGTGTTGGAGCCATGATTCATGTCGGTCCACTTGGTGCAACGGCTCTCCAAGACGGGATCACTCCTGTTTAATGGCAGACTAACGAGCAGATCATATCTGATGCAGGTGTTCAGTTCTGGAAATGGAGATTTCCAGGGTGATTCCATATTTTTTGCCAGTGGTTGTACCAGTCACTGTTGTAAATCTGCTTAGGCAAATTCACATGAACACCCAATGTAATGCTCCCATGTCAAGTGTAAGAAGAGAAACAAGGTAACAAGTTGTACTACATGACAAAAGCTTTAATGGTACACTACTGCAGCAGCTGACTTTACAGTACTGTTTGTGCTAGTGGAGTCCTTGACGACACTGAAGTGTACGCGGACAGCGGTGCATGTGCGACAGCATCTAGTGCAGCGGGACGTTTCAGATCTGGGACGACTCCAACCACAGCGAGGCGTTCTTCACTCGCGCCTGCTGAGAGTCCAGCTTCAGCAGGGCCGACACGGCCTCCTCTATCTTCGACAGCCACGCTCTCTGGAAAACAAACATTCACACGCAAGTGATGATGAGTATCAGGTTCACGCCCAAGGAGTGCTTACACTTTTCCATTTCATATCATGACACCAAGACAGAGGATGACGCTTTATTGACTCGTTCAATCCCAATGACTTATTTATGTCTTTTCACAGTCCAGCCATTCAATTCCAGGAATTTATATATATTTATATATATATATATATATATATATATATATATTTTTTTTTCAAACATTAAGGTAAAAGAGGGTCTGAAAATGTCTGGTATTGAATGCGTTAAGGGGCACAGTCCAGTTCTACAGCAATGGCTGAAATGAAATGCCAACATTTCATCCAAAATATGCACAGGTGGAGCCGAGCTGGAAAAAGGTGTCAAAACCATGTCGTCAAATGTCCACAAATAAAGCGTGATGGTTAATGCAAATTAATACAATGAAAAGATTCCAAATCCTATCCCTGGATTTACCTTGGAAGCCTCTGACGCAGCCTGCAGGACAAACGCACCAATACACTGCTGGTAGCGGTTCTGGTGCGTAATTATAAAAGAATGAGGCAGTCCTGACGCTTTAAAAGACAGACAGACAAAGATATCCATTAAATGATTTAAACGTCACAACAAGCCCACATACCTGTCAACCTCAGCCAATTGCTCCCCTAATTAATGATTGCAATTCCCCTTACCAAGCGATAATAAACCTTACAAACACAACGCGGCACCTATTTACTCACAGCAAGACAGACTATGTAGAATAAGAACAAAGATAATTTGTGTGAACAAGTTTATTTTATTTACCAATAACGTTGTCGTCTGCTACCAGTGACCGAGACGATCCGGATTAGAGCCGAAATGGGCAAGACGAGATCGCTCTAACAAAAAAAAACAAAAAAAACAAAAAAAAATCCACGTGCAAAAATTGTTATACGGGCGTACACAATTTGAAATGATAAAAAAAAAAAAAAAAACGTATAAAATTCGGGGAAAACGTATAAGTTGACAGGTATGAGCCCAGATGCATATCGACACTCTTGTTATTACTTGAGGCATTGAGCTGATCAATGTTCCTGAGCTGGAGGCGGTCCAGAGAGACGGGCTGGTCGAGAACTGTGAAGGTGCAGCCTTCCTTCAGCAACTGGTCCAGCTCCAGGTTCTGCGCCAAGCGCAGGGAGTTGGCTTCCGGTCCGATGGACCTCTATGCACACACGCATGAGTATCAGGCTTCAAATAGTTTGGGATTTTTCATTCTAGTTGGTTTTTGTTCGTTTTTTTTTTTTTAATTCAGTCCGTTTTAAGAGCAAGTTTGTTACTTTTTATTATTTTTTCAAAAATGCTTCAATTTAGTTTATTCATTTTAAAGGGGAAGTCAAGGCAAACATTTTTTTCAAGAATATGTTCTATGCAAGCCCACTAGTTGAAACAAGGCATTCTGAGAAATATTACGTTTGTGGAATAAGTGTTAATGCACTCGTTTTGAGCCATCTCCGGGGGAGGCCATTTTGTCTTTGTCGACTGAAAATGACATCACAACTGCTCACAACGACCAATCACGGCTCAGATTCAGAAAACTGTTCAGCCGTGATTGGTGTTTGTGAGCAGTTTTAATGTCATTTTCAGTCAACAGAAGACAAAATGGCCGCCCCCGGAGATGGCTAAAAACGAGTGCATTTTGCTGCTTAACTTATATTCCACAAATGCAAAATTAATCAGAATGCCGCGTTTCAACTAATAGGCCTGCTGGGAACATATTCTTGAAAAAAACATGTTTAGGTTGACTTCTACTTTTAGTATTACATAAGTAAACTATAACTCTCAAACAACTGACACTGTGTGTAACTAGAATAACCTTGGTTCAAAATGACGGCAACAAGTGAGTCAAGCTCTAATTTGCCCTGGGCTACAACAACAGCAGTTCACAGGTGAGAGAACAATAATAGATGTCAAGCAGTTCTCAAGAGACTGCAGCTATGAAAATGGCGCCCATGGAATAGAATGTGAAGTGTCCCCTATAAAAATAGCTTTCCTCCCTTTAAGCGTAGTAAATACTATAACTATGCGCCTACACACCTTCTTGTTTCTCTTTATCTTGGTGATGAGCAGGAATTCGTCAAAGAGGAACAGGTAGACGTCGATGAGCTTGGCGTTCTCTGGAAGAGAGCCAAAGCAAGATGGCGTGAGAGTGCATTCCAAGCGCTCGGCCAAATGCGTCTTGAGAAGCACGACAGGCAGACCTGTGAGCACCAGTTTGCCCTCGTGCAGCAGACTTCTGTGAGAAATGAGATTCTCCAGCGTCACGGCCTTCAGCAGATGTTTCACGGTCTGAAGACAGACAAGCAGCAGCAACATATATCGCATCTAAACTCTCTGTCGGAAGTAGGAGCTCATAACGCAACACAAGGGGCTGAGAAGAAATGAGCTGCGCTATCTGATGTCACAGCCTGATAAGAAAAAGATTGGATCTTCTTATCTGTATTATAAACACATATTGAATAGGGCTAAACAATTTGCAGAAATAATGTGCCGGTAATGGCAATTTTTACTATACAGCTATACAGATTTTTTTTTTTCCACAAGCAATGAATTCATCTGTATTCCAATAAACAATATCAGATTTATTATACATAAATGTTTTGGTTTTATAGGGTTAGGTTTACTCCAAAATAAAGGCAAACGAGCTATGAATTAGTATGAAACAGATGATTTGTCAACTTCAATTTGAGTTGTTAACTTAAGAGAGCAAATCCGTTTTTGTAAGCGTTCACGCCAACTTCACAAAATTCTACCAGACAAGTGTGACGTAAACATAAGTAACTCATAACAATCGTGCAAAAAATCTGAGGCTTCATTTGAATTTTTCATGAAACAATACGTAAATGTGGACTGCACTTCGTAAGCACTGCTTCTGACCGAATGAAGCAGTTCTTATTTTGTTTTGGGATTTGATGATTGCATTAACACATTCCCTGACATTGACGAATTGACTTGTCTTTTCACAGTCCAGCCATTCAACCTCAGGGATTTATTTATATATTTTTTGAATTTTTTTTCCAAAATTAGTGTAAAAGAGGGTCTGAAAACGTCTGGCAGTGAAAGAGTTCAACTACATTGCAATGTTGATTTCGAATTTCATGTCTTGTTCGGCCCTAAAACAGAATACATTTTTAGAAGTCATTCAAGATGGCCGCTCAAGCTTTTCCAGTCGAGACGACGGCCGTTCGGCATCACCGACCTCGGGGATGAAGGCCCGCTTGTCCCGCTCCCACACGGGCAGCCACACCAGCGCGTCTCTCAGCTGTTTCACCTTCTGGTAGTTGTCCAACCATTTCACCTTTCCCTCCAGGTCACCTTGGAGATGAGACAATGTTACTACTCCCAATAATGACTTTCTACTAGGAGTACCAGGGTTCCGATTACATGGCAGGTTCCCACAAAGGTCACTTGAGATGCCGCAAAGACACTCATCCATCCGTTTGGTAAGATTTCCTTACTTTGCCATTTAGAAGGAACGTTGACGTCATGTTGATGCAATGAGCAAAGTACGGACCACGGGCTAAATATAGCCAGCTTCATTTTTTAAACTCGTAAATTGGGGAACTCATTGTAACACTGTATTTAATAGAATGCATACATTTTACAACTCTTTTATAATGAAACAATAAGTGCATAAAATAAACACAGAAATGAAAAATATTAATGAACCCATTTGAGTAAAAAGATGGCTAAATGAATACAGCAAATATTACAGGACTCTTCTAACATAAATACTCATTTGGCCGGATTAAAGGCCAGTCAGGTGATTTTTTTTCCCCCTTTTGTCTTGAGTACATAATTTTGACACGCGAGTGAGCTTTAGAAACACCACCACTAGATGGTGGCAGTGAACTTCGCAACACAGTGTATGGCTCACCTTCAGTTTTAAACCTTGAAACTGATCTGATATTTGAACACAAATGGTGCAACAACACTTGTAGACGGAGCATTTACGTATCAATTATTTCAGGCATATGATCTTTAGGCGTCGCAAACTAATTTTACAGCAACTTAGTTACGACGGTCTTTGTGTTTCTTTAACAACGCTACATACAGTACACATTATACTTCCCCCTGGTGGCCAAGGCGCACATATCAGAAGGAGCGGTACAATGTGCATTGAGCTGAAGCATGAAATCATGATGCAAAACCGTTTCATTCTTGACATTCAAATCAGGCCATGCGATGAGTGAGTGTCACTCAGTGCGTTTCATAGTTGTACATCTGTGAATAAATTATTTTGCCACCAAATGGCCTTTCTCAGTCTTGCTTTTGTGGCTTTACAAATTTCTTGGGCCATGTGTCAGTTTTCAAAAGTCAATGTGGCCCTTGGGCACAAAAGTCCGCCCTCCCCTGCTTTGGATGTCCTAGCGCACTTTGGTCCCATTTCCAAAGCATTTCAAAATGTCATCTAGGGATGGTTGCCTGTCAAACACGGGTGTGAGAGCATGCTGATAGATTAGAGCCGACTAAGATTATAAAAGAAATACTCCGCCTACCTACGGGGCACTCCTTGTCACCGCACCTGAGCAACTCCGCCTTCTTGAAGGCTTACGGGAAATACTGTCTGCAAGTCGGCCTCTGAGGTGTGTGTGTGTGTGTGTGGGTTTCGCAGCACACACACTCGCTCTTACGGGCCTCGAGCCAGTGAAACGGGTGACGACGTGGCACCTGGGCCGCGGCGGACAGGTCACCTTTTCATCAGCGAGCACGTCACGCTCCACACCGATTGCAAGAACGTGCACGCCCCTGGATGAGAAACTGATTTGCCGTTTGTTCTGCGTGGCGGAAGAGGAGGACGTGCTCACATATTGACACGTCCACTTGCTCCGCCACCACCTGCACGTCCCTGTTTTCCTCCTCCGTGCGGAACCTCCTGGCGATGTTCCGTAGGAGCAGCGGGTAGCGGGTTAGCCTCTGCAACGGCGCCACCAGCAGGTCGCGCAAGCGCAACCTGCGGCACTGCTTGTTGCTCTCGCACCACTGGGTAACAACACACAGAGCGGGAGAAACTATTTAAGAGCAGGACGAAACTGAGACCGAATATGAAGTAACACAAAGGGGACAGCAGCGGGATGTTTGCCGCCTTCTTTTCAAGGTGCACGGTGCTCTCACAATTACAATACTTTATTGATCGCAGGGGGGGGGGGGGGGCATTTGAGAGCTCTGACGCACATGCACAGCGTGGGTGCCCTCGTGTACCTTGACGTAAGACCCAAAGTCCTCTCTGGGCTTGAGGCTGTCCAGATAAAGCAAAGCTGTGGAGTAGTTGAGGCAGTACTTCTGCAAGCAGTGGCATATGCTCTCCCGGAAAGCCTGCCAACACAGAGCAATTCCACATCAGCTCGTACACAGCAGATAAAGGCCTCATAAAAGCTGAGGTCACCGTCTGGATACGACGACAGCCTGCCCGCCACACATTCAGGGGCAGAAAGAAAGAAAGAAAACCACACCAAGGTCACTGGCAAAAGAAATAGGCTGAAACTCAGCTTGTTTGCAGTACAACTGAATGATTTGTCATTTTATGAGCAACAAAACTGGCCTGGATTAAAAACAAAAAACAAAGATGGCACTTTACCCTTAAATTAAGTATTGTCACAACAAAAACAATTAAGGGTCAGCTCTTGGCCTGCTACCATGGGGAACCCGGTTCACGACCCCCCCCCCTGCCTGCAGTATCCTTGAGCAAGACACCAAACATGTCAAACTGCTCCCCTGTATTTGACGTGACCGCTCCAATTTCGTGGGCATGACAAACAAAGATTCAGACTTTATGAAGCTGACAGACAAAGGTATTACTGTCATGAGTTATGCTCTCACCTACATTTTTTTAATGGGGTGGTTGGGAGGGCGCAATTGACATGGAAATGCCAAAGCAGCAAAATAGCTTGGGAATTTATGTTAAAAGATGTCAAAACATTTGTGTGTTCATTATCTTACATTTGACAAAAGTTCCATCTCCTAAATTACCATAGATATGGCATGATGTATTTTCTCAACCCGGGCATAGCCAGCGTCCTTAATTTAAAGTTGATAAGAATGACGCAAAACATGTGCATTTCCTCAAAAGCCGAGTTTCAAACATTTTGAGCTCAACACGCATTAGAAATGTGATTCCTCCCTGCACTGAAACATAATACTTCTTGTACCGTGTTGTCATCACATTGACATTACAGTACACGAGGACCAACGCACACCAATTTATTATGATACACAAATGAACAAAAATTGAAAAAGCTCAATAAAATTGCTTCCTGCATTTTATGCACGACAATCATATTCGAGGTTCTGACACAAGGTTTGTTCGACAAGACGTGCCCCACCAAAAGGACGCAAGCGTTCAGCCTTGTTGAAGGTGTGCAGTCCAATTTCTGCTTTTTGTTGATTAACAAAATGTTATTGTAGTTGCAGAAAATTTGTTTGATGCAGTGCAGTTGACCGTCCGTGCTTGTGCATGACAAATCGTTAAACGAACACCTTCTGCTGTACTTCAAGAAGAATCTCTGACACAGCTCGTCTCGTGGAGAACAAAAATTCAACAAAATGACACTTCCGTCTCCCGCGGCAATGAATCATTCGAGCCGGTCCATTGTTGACGCTTTCTCCTCACCAGCAGCTTGATGTGTCATGTAATGTTTTTTGCTCATCACAGCCGAGTGTTTGCACGCAAAGCTAATACCTGCGGGCACGCAGTTCCCTGCCCCTCCCTTGACTGCTGTGCGACAGTGTGAGCCGTCTGCGCTGTCTACCAGACCATGTCAACTCATCCAATGGAAACTTAACGCATTGGGCCGACGGCCTTGAATAGTTTCAATGACATCAAATGCTTTGGGGAGAGGCCCACGGGAGGTCATGAGTCACTGCAAAGCTTTTCTTTGCCGTGTGACTCAATGGAGGCATTTTATTTGCCAACATCACGCTGCTTGCCTATCGAAATCAGAATCATTTTGCCCGGCAAAAAAATGCGCATCCAACATCCAGGACTCAAGTCAAAATGTTGATGCGAAATCTCTTGCTAATGTGTAACAAAGTCCACGAGACATGAAGGAGTGACGGCGGCCGGGAGTCTTACTTTGCTCAACAGCTCTAGCAGAGTGGCTCGGTTGCCATCGGTGATGTCCGACGAGTCCTTGATGACGCGCAGCAGGTTGTTAAGGAAACCAAAGCTCACCTGCAACGACAGACGCTGCGTGACTGTCTGGTGACTCTGCACACCTTACATTAGTACAGTACAAAGACAAACGTCCTGTTGCATCCGGCATCTAATCAATTCTTCATCACAATCAGCAAATGAGCGGCCAAGAGATAATCAAGCTCGCGTCTCCGTCCAGGGGTGTCTCATGCATGACATTGCCCGTTTTGAAGTACGCGTAGCCATCTCGCGTTATTTCCAAGCCGAGGGAGGTGAGTATTGCAATTATTCTCGCCGAGTTGGAGGAACAAAAGAGACTTTGATAACGTGACGTTAGTGTTGATTTATTGAGGTGATACGCGCAAAGTTATCAGGCCCTCCCGCTGAGTTTGCGTTAAAGCTCACCAAGCAAAGCTCACTGAGGTTCGCAAACAGCCTCCAGGCGTCGATATCAGCCAGGCAGGTTCTCATCTGAAGGTTTGTGAGTGTAGCCAAAAACACCTGAATGCAACAAAGGAGTCAGACAGACAATCGGCTTGGACACACTCTTGTTGCGCTCGTTTGTATTCCGCAGCTCGCAAGCGCAGACAACCGAAAGACTCCGGCGTCAGGAATCCAGAGAGACAACGTCAAAGAACAAAGCAGCAGGTGTTGGGTTTGTGTTTGAGTTTGCCGTGTCTATTTATGCTCCGGTGTGCACGTGTTTCTGTGTGTACTCTGCGGCATTGTGTGGAGAAAAATCACCTCTTTGAGAACCATGAGCTGATCCAGGAAGTAAACACACTCGCTGGTGAACAGCTCCCAGATGGCCTCTTGTCTTTTAAAGGCCAGCGGGTCAGAGGTGGCGCTCCACTGGGACGACTGGTCCTGCAGGAACTCCGCTACCGAGTAGTCCTGCATAAAAATGAACAAAAGCTAGAGAGAGCTCACGCCAAGAAAGGAGTTTCGAGATGACGTGAAAGTGAGAGAATGGCGAAAAAGCTAGCCCTTTGTTATTCTATCACTTGTTTGTGTCAAACATTCGATCACATTCTGTAATGTTCCTCCCGCCATGCGGAGCCACTCGAGCATGTGCCGGTCGTATTGATTTTTATACGCTGGGTGGTTACCGCCTCGAAAATCAGGTTCTTGCACAACTTGTTATTTCAGAGTAGCGCGTTCCACGCTGATTCTATTTGGATTGGAAATCCCGATGTGTTAGCATCTCAACTTGAATACTGCATCCGCTGGAAATCCCTCGCAGCGCAGTGAGACATATTTACACAACAAATAGCACGGCGCTTCAGGTGCCGCTGACAGAGGCCGTTTCTCACCTTATACTTCTGAAGGTCACAGTTCCTCCAGTCCCGGATTTGTGCTGTTGAGAGATAGCCTTCAATGTCCGACACTGATGTGCCTGCTTGGGACTTCCCTTTAGTCTGAAAGTCAAGAAGGTGTAACGTTTAAAAAAAAAATAAAAATAAAATAAAAAGTGCAATTGTGTGCGCGTGCGTGCGTGCGTGCGTGCGTGCGTGCGTGCGTGTGTTAGTCAAACAAAAAAATGCGCTAGCGTGCGTACACATTCAGGCCCAGTCTTGCATGATTGAAAATTAAACTAATCAATTTGGCTCAAGTTCTACATTGGGCATTTTCACCAATTGCAAACTCTGTAGGAGGAAAAAGGGATGAGGAACCGTATTAATCTGCTTTGTGAAATGGGTCAGGGAACAATGTTGAAACCTCAACAAACACACACACGCACGCACCCACCCACACGCGCACAAACAAATACATAAAAAAAAAAAACCACAAGAACACAACAGCTGCTAAACCAAAAGTAAGACTTACTGTGCTACGCCTTGAAAAAGGCCACTTTGACTTCTTTGTGTCTGCAAAAATACATAACAGTGACGATTACAAGGGGCTGGGCAGAATAGCTCAAATAATTTGAAATAAAACAATGTGCTGGGAAACTGTCGTTAGAAAGTAGCTGGCCTATGATCGAGAGCTTCTTGGTTTGATGGAATTTAAGCTTGACAGTCTTAAAATTGTTTACAAATCATTACTAAAACACAACGGGGGAAACTTCTCGAAGCATGCACTCCTGTTGTACAAATGCTAACTAATTGTAATTTGAACTACAAGAACAAATAGCAGGGAAGCATGACTGACAATCCTTACTGACAGATAAAGACAAGAGATATTTGGATTGACATGTTGTGAGGAAGCATTTAAAGTGAAAGTTATCTTTGGTATTCTGCCCAGATAGTGTGACAAAGTACAGTACAATGGGAGGAATTTATACAGCATATATCCATATACATATACACACATATACATATACATACATACATATATAGATGTATTAGTGCTGTCAAATGATGACATTTTTTAAACTAATTAATCGCAAAGGTTTCCATAATTAGTCGTGACTAATCATATTTTTCAACTACAATCTTTTACATAGCTTGGAACCATATTTGAGTAAAATGTTGGAATATGGAAAAAAAAATATTTTGGATTCAAAGACTGTTCTACTAGCTTTTTTTGATACCTGAATATGATTCTTTTCCTGCAAAATACAACTGTTGAACGATACACTAAAGACGTACAACTAACATGGTATTTGAATTTGGCTTTGCAAAGTGCGCAAATTATTTTGGATTTCTCCAATGAGCCATCGAGCAACTTTTTAAAGTAAAATTACATAAAAGCCCGTCTTTGTGACAGTGACTCTCCTCTAAGTTTGGCTGCAAAGTGAGCAGAGGGAAGCTCCCACAGGAAGTACATAAAACTGAGTAAATATTTTACAATGCGTTATAAAAAATTAAATTACTCTCCAGAGTTAATGCAGGCACGGCGCCATGGGTGGACCTGAGTGTGCACAGGCCCACCCAGATTGACAGACAGCCCACCTAGTGAGATTCATAAAAAAACGTTTACATTTTTAAGTAAATTATGAAATTATTTGTGTTTTATTTAACTGAATATTAAGAATGGGATAATTGTGGTTGTGTAAGGAGGATCTGAACTTCATATTATTCGGTTTGTCATTCTATTTGAATATACGATGTGTCGGGACAGGAGGATTGTGCTCAGTGAGAGAAACATTCAGGTTTATTCATCCTGATTTTTCCAGGCCCACCCATTAGCCACGTTCTGGCTCCACCCCTGAGCTAATGCTTAAATGTTGACAGCCCTTTTTTTTTTTTTTTTTTTTTTTTTTACCAGAAAAGTTGTTTAGTATGTCAGCTGCTCCATTGGATACAAACAGATCGCCAGGTGAAACATCCAAGCCAGGTAAACTGACCACTACAGAGCTCCGCCTCCTTTCCTCCAGCCTAAAGTAGACAGAAAAACTACAAGTAAAAAGTGAAGTGGTCTGACAGCTAAATGACATAATGACACAAACGTGCTTCATGCCTTTGGATTAGCCTTGTAACATTTATATAAGCAACGCAGCTTTGATAGAGACAATACTTCCAGTACGTCAGGAGGAAATAACTAAATTCCATTTATCATTCTTCTTGAAATGCCAGCAAAATACCACTGTGCAGCAATCCGGCCATTTACAACACACGCGGAGCAGAAGTAAACACAAAGTGGTATGTTTCTGGCCTTTTGACAGAGGCAACCTTGTCAAAGATTCCCCCATTTGTGCCAAAAGAGGCACACCATCATTGTGTGGCACTTCTAATCCCCTCCGTCTCTTTTCACTTGGTTACCAAGGCATGTCTATGGCTGGGGAAAACCCCCAATGACCCAAAAAAAAAAAAGGGGGTAAAATTGTGTACCAATTCACCCATGGCAATTAAGCTCATGCAGCTTACTGCTCTAAAGTGTTTTAATGCATTTCTTTGCTGTGATTAAGGGAGAGCGTGAACATGAGCGTAGCATAACAAAAGTCATTCAGTCGTGCTGCGCCGTAAACGTGCCATTCACACATACAGCAAAACACATTTCTGGGCTGAACAGGACGGTTCAGTATTCACTTTTTTGCCCACAAACTTTAAAGTTGTAAAGCATATCAAAATGTGTTTTTTTCCTTGTTGTCCCGCTGGAAGATGTCTTCGGACACCTAAAGGGTGATGCTGATTGGCAGTCACTTACAAGAAAGTGCCACTCCACTCACAATAACTACTCTATGCCTCGCTGTATCTACACAGCAAGCGGACAGGCTGGTTCTGCAGAAGTAAAGGTTCACTTGCAGGAGCCTGTCATGTCGTGACAGTTGGCCAGTAAACCTTGACAGCTCTTGTGGTTTCACTTCCTAACACCGGCAAAAGTTTGAGACCATCAGAGCTGATGAAAGCAGATCATTGTTTCTACTGCGCTGTAAACATCCTTAATTAAAGCTCCACGCACTCTGACTTTACTGAATGTAAAAGCTTCCCTTACACATTTGATGTAGTTTTGATGATAAACACAAGAGGAAGTACCGCAAAGATGAATGACACATACTCCTGCTTTGCCTCGTTCCGTGATAACATGCAAAACAGCAGTGTTTTTTTTTGTTTGGTTTTTTTTTCCCTTCCTCGCGGCGCACAACGAGCTCTGCGGTTACTTTCCTGCAGTTGAGCTAGCTCAACTGTCAAAAAAGTACAAACGCCCACAGGCGGGAATCAGAGCACTCTGATAAGTTAGTGGCATTCACCCTTGTTGAACTTTGACAGTGCAAACGGATCCTTTCAGGTAAAGTAACACTGCGTCAACGTTAAAGCAGATAATACTGAGTGGGCAACAGCACCTGAGGAGGATACACGGCTAACAAGATTGGTGGACGCAAAGCAGGTCAGAGCGTGTGCGTGCGCTTCATTCCGCAGCATCGTCACAATGACATGCTGTTGCTTTGTGGCCACTCAGAAAGCCTCCTCTGTGTCCGCCGAGGGCACTTGCAAAAGCGGCGGCTTTGTTCCCTGCTCAACAAGGGAAATAATGATGCACGAAAACTCAACTCGCACCGCCAATGCCTTCGCAGGGCTCGGCCACTGGAAGAGGCGTAGTGCCAACGTGTAATTAAAAAGACAATAGCTGCCTAATTATCCAGCCGGGGAACAACGCAGACGCCCATTAGAGGGGTGTGGGTGGCAGCGAGAGAAAACAGCATTAATGAGCGTTTGTCTAGTCCACACATAACCATGGGACTCTCAAAACTTAACTGTGCCCCGCTAACAAAGACAGGCGTGACAAAGAAGGCTCAATGGGGCTCCTTAACCTAGAGAGCCCATCATCCTTGCTCGCGGGCACCCAGCGACATAAGGCAAGGCCCGAAAGTGTTGGAACAAGATGGGGCCGATTATGTTTTTGTGCCGGCGTCCAGTCATAACAGAGCCAGCTCATCGGCAATTAGAGACGAGTCAAAAGGAAGGAGGAAGGGGATGTTCATACATGCCTCATATTCAAAAACAGTCCCCCACAAAAGGCTTCTGTGGAGGACGCTGACTCAGCATGCCAAAAACACTCACCTGTTAGGGCGATGCTCCTTCTCCTGCAAATAAAGAATGCAGACAGTGATCAATTTCAAGATCAGATTTGAATGGCCACTAAGTTTTAAGCCTTTCATTTATCTATAGCTACAGTGTATATATACACTTTATAGTTCTTAATTTTGTCTTTGAAATGAATAGGCCACTCACCTAAGGGCAAAATAAATGTAACGAGCCCTTATGAGAAAAGGAAAAAAAGATTGAAAAATGTATCAGGGTGTGCGCCAATGCCTTGGCCCATGTGCCAGAAGACGGCAAGGTTTTGTGGAAATCAGCCAACTATGTTTTGTTTTGTGTGCCTAATCCTGCAAACAAACGGCAATGAAAACAACCTTAGGAGGGGTAAAAACAAACAAAAAAAAAAATCCACGCTATAGCTTTGTCTTACAGTGCACTCAGCATTCCACGGCCGATGCCGAGTGCTCTTCTTGCAAATGCTGCTATTATATCACTTTCAAAGACATTCAAATTTGAAAGTGTTTTAAGTGGTCGCTCGGATTCCAAAGCCTGACGATATCTGAGGAGAACGCCAGTACTCTATTGAGAATGCGCTGTGTTGAATAGCAGGAGTTGATGAAAGGATCTCCTATTATCTTGTTCCATCGCTCGCTGACCCCTCCATTATTAGGTGACTGCTGACTGCCGCGAACGGGGGCCCAGTGAGAGCACTTCCCAGGCCTCTCCGGGCAGTGGGCTCGGTCCCAGCTGTCAGTGCTTGTAACTGCTGATTCATTGGCTGTCAAAAGCCTGCGCTGCGGATGCCCACCGTGGGGGGCAAGGAAGAATGAGCCTGATGGGACTTCCACAAGGGAGGAATGTGTAACAACTTAATTTACAGGCTGTGGATTAAAAAACACAGCGGACTACACCACATAGCGGCCTGAGACTTCAGGCCCCCCCCCCCCCCATATAGGGTCAATGGTGGCAGAGGGGTATGGGATGGTGGGACAAGTACATGAGCAGTGAACCCCCCCAACCCTACAAAGAAAACATTCGCTTCCCCCCCCCTTAGAATTTAAAACAATACATAATTGAATCTGTTATATATAATATAGTCTGTTTGTATTTTTACTTTTTGTTTCTATTCATAGCATTTGTACTGAATAATGGAGTGTTCATCGTTCTTCAAACATATGTAAAAAGAAGCATTGTTATTAGTTGTGTTACATACTGGTGTATATACATATAAATGTTTACAAATAACCTACTTGTCTATTAACATAACATGATTTCTAGAGATGTATAGAGAACAAGGGGTAGGACTAGATACATTTTCTACTTCTTCCTACTCCCTTTGAATATATAAACTGTACTGAATTAGATATGTATTGATCTTTTTTCTTTGATTTTGTTTTTTCATGTCGTGTTTATATGTTCAATAAATTAGATCAAATCAAATCAGATGTATTATCAAAGGGGAAGTCAAGCCAAAAATGTCTATGCAGGCCCACTATGACACAGCACAAGTGCTCAGGGCTCAGATCACGACCCGTTTTCTGAAGCCGAGCCGTGATTGGTCGTTACCTGAGCAACAGTGATGTGTCATTTTCAGTCGACACAAGTGACAATACGGTCGCCCCCTGACATGGCTAAAAACGGGTGGATTTTGCTGCTCTTATCTTAACTCATATTCCACAAACGCAATGTTAATCAGAATGCCATGTTTAGACTAGTGAAGGCGCACAGAACAAAACTATTGCAAAGAATTTGAGGGGATTGGCTTCCTCTTTAACATGCCTGTGACATAATCTAATCAAAATACCCTTAGGATCAAGAATTACAGAGCACACTTCTCTTTTGAGGAAATACAATCTGCATGTTTTGAGGGGCAGTCCTATCTAATGCAAAGGTCCCAATTGAGACAATGTGCCACTGATCAGATGTCAAAATTTAAAACATCTTTCTCACAGACACCTCTTCAGAAATGGCTAGCACACTCAAAGTTTTGCTTAGTTGATGGGTGGTCAAGCTTTCCAGAGACATAAAATTCAAGCAACTAAAGTCAGTTAACAAGGTCAACAATTTGTTCCCTCTTAGCAAGGTAAAGCTGCTGAGTCCTAGAAAGATGGACACTTCTCCAGTGTGTCACGACTGGCGTATTCTTTAGTGCAGGGGTGCCAAAGTCCGGTCCTCGAGAGCCCCTATCCAGCCTGTTTTTGATGTCTCCCTCCTCCAACACACCTGTTTCACTTTGTCAGCTTATCTTTGCAGAAGCCTAATAACAATCCTGGACATTTGAATCAGGTGTGTTGGAGGAGGGAGAAATCTCTGTAAAACATGCAGGATAGGGTACTTCGAGGACCTGATTTGGGAAATTCTGCTTTAGTGTGATTGGTTAAAAGCTATTTGTGTGTCAAGTTGCTGATGATGATGGAAAGAGAACTGAAAGTTCAACATGCATTTTTCCAACTTAAAATGATGCTTTAAACAACATTTCTCCACTGCAGTGGGAGCAGTGCTCCACCAGAACCAGCAATCTTAATTTATTATGAGAGTGTTTCAATAATGAAATGTATATAACAAAAACTATACAAAATAAAATTTATTTTAGGAGAAACTGTGTATCAGTCGAACTTCCTGTCCCCGGCAACTACCCGTCTAGGAGCAGAAAGCTGTCAGTCTCTAGTTTGTTAATCTTATGCAGAGATTCCCAAATAACGGTGCTGTGGCACATAAGTCAGGTGTGCCATGTGTTCCCTTGTCATCATGTATTGGTCAGAAGCCCCCCCCATCAAATAACGCAATTCTTTGGTCATTTAACTATGCCAGTGACGTAGTGACAGGCAGAACAATTAAATTCTCTTCATCTAGATGGGAGCGTGTACAATTCACCTGTTTATCCACCTGTTGGCATTCACACAAAGTAATTGCAAGTACCTCAGCTTTGTGTTCAGCTAAACAGGCCAAGATTTCACACAAAGTGAGTAAATGGAGACGAGATTATCATTATTTCAGTGTATTTAGAGTTTTTGAGAGATTTGGTGTAGTGCCCTGACATCTTTCTAATTCAAAATACACACCTTGACTCAAAGGTTGGGAAAGGCTGTTCTAGTGGCATGCCTGGAATATGCAAATTAATCGTCTCATGCAGCAGTTACAATTGAACACTAATTACTCTTGGTGTTTGTGTGAATAATTGATACTGCTGGAGGAAGAGACAGGAATTTTTAAAAAAGCACATCATATACAGATGGCGCATACTACTGATAAGTAGCCTACCAAAGTGGTTAGTGCCCCCACCATTTTTTTTTACATATAAAAATACCACTGCTCACCTGTAATTCACTATCAGGAAATCCAAAATCGTTCCTAATAGTAGAATGAGCACTGCGACATTGTGGCTTCATGGAAGCGATACCATTGTCAAAAGTCTTTGATCTATGCGATCTGGTTCTCTGTCGGCCACAGGATGAAATTGGCGGATGCTCATGACAGATTTCGCCACCGGACAGGAGGGGGCTTGTGGCGAGGGGAGACTTTACTCTGTGTAAAGGTGATGACAGGCATGCCGTGGAGGGCTCCTCCAGGGTGCTACCCATCCTTGCGGCATCCTGGGAGTCCAACACGGGACGCCTGGTGCTCCTCATCCTCCTCAATGTGGGAGAGGTGGAGATGCGGCCGGGAGCCTGCCGATCGAACTGGAAGAAAGGCGCTACCATGCCATCATGATCGAGCAAAGGTGAATGCCTCAGCTTGGAATGTGTCCGCGTAAGATCAATGTGCATTATCACCGGATTGCTGGTTTGACACCCCTTGTGCTCAAAAGGCCCCCGATCCGTTTGTGTCTCTGCATTCGCCACACCTGCGGTGGCAACTTCATTTTCCACCCATTCAATGTAACTCCAGTCCAACTTATTTTCAACATTCTGGTCTTTGTCTTTCATCACGTCATGCTTCATTGTAGACATTTTAGGCTCAAAGGCATCCTAGTGCAGCAGGCTTTCAGAAAGTGACAGGTTTAGGGGTCTGGATGCTCTTCCTCCTGATTAAAGGTCAGATCCTGCGGCATTCCAACACTATTCACGCCAAAACCTCTGAAGAGCCTAGGGAATGAAAGTGAGGAGAACAAAAAAAAAACCCGAGTCAATTTGGAGGCAAAACAGAAACAGTCTTCTTTTGAGCATGGCGTAGTAATGGAACACGACATTGAGAATTCACGTGAGCCGACTCGTCATGGCCACTTTGAACAAGTCTTCTAAATCGTAGGACAGGTCTGAAGGCTACAAAGTGGATTGCATCGTTTATTCCATCTGACAACGGCGCGACACAAAAACAGTGGCATACTGGGACGTGCTCGCGGTTAGTTCACGGATGTGAACGGTCCAGCGTGTTCTAAGTTAAGTCAAGTCAAGTCATTTTCACGGCTATTGCCATGACATTAACATTAATTTGTTTCTTTGGAAACCGAACCACCAGCTTCGGGTTTGTCCACGAGGCAACAAAGGAACTCCGCGACGTCTTCGCAACGCGTCACTGGCAATCGGAACCAACGGAGAACACCTGCGCCGGGCACACGAACTTATTAAAGTGGAACGAAGTCAGGTGTACTTACATGCGCGGAACGTAACCGCCGACACGCGAACAAAGTGGTGGCCGGCGGGGAAAAGAGAAGAAGCGTGGCCGTGGGGAGGGGACGTCCTGATCGGCTGGTGCAGCGGAAAAGCCGAAATGGCCCAACTAAACTGCTCCCGAAGATTAAATAAATACAATAAAATAAACAGCCTCAGTGCGTCTGCGGTCGTCCGTCAAACGAAACGACTACATCAAAAATGAAGAAGCAGGTGCTCTTGATTACATGAGGGCGTGGAGACTTGGGCAAGCCAAGTTGGCGTAAAGGTGCGACTGTAGTGTGCACCGCCTGTATGGAAACAGCAGGACGTATTCTCACGGCGAGCGCGCGTGCGCGCGCATTCAAGTTCAGCCTTGACTGTTTGCTTCGTTAATTATGTGCAAACGTTTCATTCGATTGTATAATCATTATCATATGTAGTCACTTTCACAACTTTCCTTATTAAATGGAAATGTTTTTTTAAGTGGCACTATTGCCAGCTGCAGTGAAGCATTTGAAACTTACAAGTCATTTTCTATACAAGCATGAAAAAAAATGCTTTTGTTCACTGGTTTAAAACAGCGGAAGATTGTTTTTATTTCAAACACGTTCAGCAGGTGACTCACCTGTTTATGTACAATATGAACACTAGAGGGCGACTTGGGTCAAACATTAAGACCATTGCACTGCTGAGCTTGAGAAGCTTGATGTCGATGTACAGCGCCACCTGAAGTATCAATGTGCATAACATATCCGTCCACATCTTCCATCTTCATTATCCTTCTAAATCTCCATCATCTCACCTCTGAATGTGTCCAAACCATTTAAAAACAACATTTACTACATGCGTTTACACATGCAAACCTTCGCCGCTCAATGAGAATACGGGCTTAAGTCTGGTCTCTCTAATTATGTCCATCCTATCTAACATCAAACCTGGTCACTCCTAAAGTAAACCTCAACATTGTCAGCCTAACCTTAAAAATATATCCCTTCATCAGTCCAATCATTTAGCAATTTATCTTCTCTTCTCACTGAATGATGTGTCTGTACTATTTAGGCTACATATATTCACAATTTCTCATTGTCATGCGATATAAAGAAATATAGACTTATATTTTTTTGCGGCAACAGCCGCAACACACTCATGCTTAAATATTTTCTATGCAGGCACACTAGTTGAAACATGGCATTCTGATGAATATTGCGTTTGTGGACTATGAGTTAAGCAATAAAAATCATGGCTCAGTTCAGGAAACAGGTTAGTTGTGATTGGTTGTCACCTGATCCCTGAGCAACTGTCATTTTCAGTCGACAGCAAATGGCAAAATGGCTGCCCCCTGACATTGACAAAAACGGGTGGATTTTGCTGCTCATGTTCCACAAACACAATATTAATCCAAATGCCGTGTTTAGACTAGTGGGGTCACACAGAACATAATATTGTAAAGAAAATTTTGGGTTGACTTTCTTCTTAAAGAAAAAATGTCACTTAACTTCCCATAATGCCTTGAAACTCCTCAACAACAGCTGCAAATTGTGTAAACAGTGGCAGATATACAACATAGACCAACACTTAAAAGCAGATTTCCTCTAAATTGAAATATTAAGTTATGTAGCCGGGGCGGCACGGTGGGAGACTGGTTAGCACGTCCGCCTCACAGTTCAATCCCAGCTCCGGCCTCCCCGCGTGGAGCCTGCATGCTCCACCCACGCTCGCATGGGCCCCCCCCCGGGCACCCCAGCCCCCCCCCCCCACACCCCAAAAACATGCCTCGTAGGTTAATTGGACACTCTAAATTGCCCCTAGGTGTGATTGTGAGTGCGGATGCTTGTTTGTCTCTGTGTGCCCTGCGATTGGCTGGCAACCGACTCAGGGTGCCCCCCGCCCACCGCCCAAAGACCGATGGGATAGGCTCCAGCACTCCCCGCAACCCTTGTGAGGACAAGCGGTATAGATAATGGATGGATGGAAGTTATGTAGCCACACTTGCCTCACTAACATACAAAAGATGCTCCAGTTTTTGCGATTGGCTGTTGGTAATGTCACATTGACATTGATTGACTTTTACAGTATAAGTTTTTATTTTTTTATTTATTGCATCCACATTTGAGTAAGTGAGAAGTGCAATATCAGGTAAATATAAGAATTGTCCTCTAACAAAAGGTGTAGCTAAAATGATGTTGTTTCTCCTAGTGCTAAACTGTACAACTTATGTCCATTTGGCACTGACCAAAAAGGTTTGTTTTGCTGATAGAGCATTATTAAAGTAGAAGTTAACCCCCAAATTTTCTTTCAAATATTTTCTATGTGCCCCCACTAAACACGGCATTCTAATTATTATCTCATTTGTGGAATATGAATTAAGCAACAACATCCACCCGTTTTTTATACATCTCGAGGGGTGGCCATTTTGCCACTTGCTGTCGACTGAAAATGACATCACAGTTGCTCAGGGCTCGGCTAACACCCAATCACAGCTCAGCTTGCAAACGTCACATGACCAAACTCAGAAAACAGGTGAGCCTTGATTGGTCGTTAAGACTTGACCAACTGATGTCATTTTCAGTTGACAGCAAGTGGCAAAATGGCCATCCCCTGAGAAGTAGCCCAATAAATGATTGTTGATAGTGACATTATTTGTTGGTTACAGCTGTTTTCGTGAGCTGTACAGTGCTTCCCAACGTTTTAACATGTAAAAAAATTGTGGCAATTATAGTTTATTGCAAAATCATTTATTTTTCCGATTAGCTTTTGTTTGGTATCTATTAGTGATGAAACAAAACCAAATCAACAACACTTATCTAATATCACACGAGTGGGAGTAATTACTCACCAGTTTTTTTTTTAAACTATGTCTTGACTACTGATTAATGCGGAGGGCTACTAGTTATAGATTTCTTAGGCTGCTTCAGGTTCAACTACATGTCAATTAGAGGATATTCATACTATGGTGCAAATAACGATTATTTTCGTTATAAATTAATCTGTTGATTTTGATTCAGTTATTGGTTTGTTTCATAACATGTCAGAAAATAGGGATTTTTGCCCCTCCGAAGGCAGATGTTTGCAAATGTCTTCGTTTAGAGGCTGAAATCAGAGGATTTGAACAATTATAAGTTAAAGAATGACTCTGAATAAAAGGATCATCAAAATACTTGTTGATTACTGTATTTGATCAATTAGTTGTTAACTGTGACACAGCTATGACTTCCTTTATAAGTAATTTATGTGTTTTGAACTTTTTTTTCACTATTCTGGAGCCAATAACAATTCAGCTGTGATAATGGTATGATATAAACAGTGGTGGGATTACAGTAAGTGCAATATTTCATTACTTTACTTATCGGTATCGGTACAGTACTTTACCTGCCTAATTTTGTACTTTCTACTCCTTACTTTGTCAATACAGGCTCTTTACCTTTCCGGCACAACACGTAAAAGATTTAAATAAAGAGAGGTAAAGCCAACCCAAATTGAGATTTTGATTGACTGATGGATTGACTGATTGATTGCAGTCTTGGGGATTTTATTACATTGTAGCTGGAAAAAAAAAACCTGGGACAGCAGCAACATACAGACAAACGTGAATCAGATTTAATGATAAGATACAGATAACCGATACGGAGAAGCAAGCTATTCCCCCATCCATTGCCTTATCAAAGAGTATTGTTGATTTTGTTGGCTCGAATAGTGATTTGGAGTAGTTGCGTTGTGTCTTGCGCCAGCCTAAAATCTACAAGTTTCTGTTGTTCAAAAATTACTTGTCTAATCTGAGGGGGGGAACACATGGGTACAGTTGCGGTGTATTTTTTTATGTTGTCATTCCCGTAGACATATTTATATGTCTTTTAACAGTCCAGCCATTCAAATCACAGGAATTTATTTATTATGCTTTTCATTTTTTTTCAAACGTTAGGGTTAAAAGATGGTCTGAAAATGTCTGGTAATGAATGAGTTAACTACTATGTTTTGTTAACAAGTTCACAACAGCAAAGGAAAACGTTGTCTGATCTTTTTCATCTCATTACTATGCAGGTTGATTAAATAGAATATAATAAATATTGCGTGCAGAGAATGGTTTTTTTTCTAACTTATCAAAATTTGTAGCTATTCATTGACAACAAAAATCTCTGCACTTGTGCTTATGTAGTGTGAGTACTCAGGCTAGCTCTGCTTTTCACTGTATCTGTATGTGATGATTATCGATTATTGGTGTAATGTAGAGGAACAAATTAAGCGTGTCATATTGACTGTGAGGGCCTGCTCGGCTGTGAAGGAAGACTGAGCGGAATTTGCTCGGAGGCCTGCCTGACAGAAGCAGTCTCCGCCCCCTTGAAGTGGATGTGAAAAGCAGATCTCTGCCACTCTGACATACAGGAAGAAGTTCAATTAGCTTGACAGAAGACGCTACTTCTTTAAGAAGTTCGTTTTCAATACATATACACGACCGTTGCTCTACTGGAATGGGCACGCTGTTAAAGTCGAACATGAAGAGGGAAAGTTGATTTGGACGAGCGCTGTAACGCGTGGATTACTTCAAGCAGAGACGTGGGGGCAATGAGAAAGCAGGACAAGTTTGAAGCAGATCATCACGTCTCCAAAATGTCAGAGCACAGATCCAGTTTCCTTCACATTGGAGACATCGTGTCTCTCTACGCGGAAGGCTCGGTGAACGGCTTCATCAGCACTTTGGGGTACGTCGCTCCTCACCGTTCCCTGTCCCCTCCCTTTCAAACACAGCAATCTGGACTACAGTACTTCCACGTGTGTGTATTTCCCTCTCTCTCGCTAAAATCACACCAACGTGTAAATGTGACACCACAGCTGCTTCTCGTCCAATGCTTGACGCAAATGTAACAGGTATGCAAAGCAGGAAGACAAGTGCAAACGATTACGGTCAACTTTCTTTTCCGTTTTGGCTCAGTCCCACTGAGGAGGAAGTGGAGCTTACCATTGCCATGCTGCTTGCATGCTCCAACATTCCCCATTTACGTGATACCATGATCCATCGGCAATCAACTGAAAAACAATGCAGGGTACAGACTGGGGACTCATGACACTGTACTGGTGACGTTTAAATGTGAGAGAATTTATGCTTCGTATACTACAGTGCTATTTTTTATCTGAAAAAATAGTTTGCTATCAACCACTTAGCAGGAAAACTACACACAATACAAAACGTAAAAAATAACTTAATACTTGGGATGGGCGAATACCGATACCAGGTAACGTATCGGGTCGATGCCGGCCCTATTTCAATTTATCAGGTACTCATGAAGGATGCAGATACCAGCCACCAATACATAAAACAATCTGACATTGACTTCCTTGCCAGTAGTTAGTGCGACACTGTGGCCGTTTGACACTTCGGTGACTCATCATGTGTGTCACGATTATGTCATTGCATAATTGAAAATTGATTTCTTATTTATTTATTTCATAAGTACTAGAAGCAATATCGGTGCTTGGTATCAGTATCGTTGAGTACTTGTACTGCTATAGGTCTGGGAAAAAAAGTGGTATCAAACATCCTTACTTAATATATATCATGTAATGCAAACATGATGAGTATTTATATGGAACATTTAAACGGTTTTCTTTTGCAATCTAGGACAGTGTTTTCCAGCACGTTTTGAGCCAAAGCACATATTTATCCAAGAAAACATTTAGGTCACACCACCAAACAAAATTATAACAAAAGGTCTATAAATATATATATATCGAAATAAATGAGAATCTTATTTACTGACGCAATGTGAATTCTACGTCTGTTCAGTTAAACGCAATCTCTTATTCTGTTGTATGAATGCAACAGGTTGAAACACGGGTCAGTTGGACATTCTGCCATCTAGTGGAAGAAAATTTGATTGTGTTGCATGTCACTATACAGCAGGGGCCGCCAAGTACGGTCCTCGAGGGCCCCTATCCTGCATGTTTTACAGAGATTTCTCCCTCCTCCAACACGCCTGATTCAAATGATCAGGATTGTTATCAAGCTTCTGCAGACCTTGCTGATGAACTGATCATTTGAATCAGATGTATTGGTGGAGGGAAACATCTAAGAAAATGCAGGACAGGGGCCCTCGAGGACCGTAGTTGGTGACCCCGGCTGTACAATATGTTGCTGGCATACAAAAATAAATAATTTGTTGTAAAAAAAAAAAATTAAAAAAAATCTGATCAATTTGGACCACATACAAGGTGACATCCTTTTTGCTGCTCTGCATTATCTGCTGCAAATCAGCATTGTGCGGGCGACAGCTGTTTAAAAAAATATTTATGGTAAACCAAAGTAAACGTGTTTGTGGTTACTCGGCTTGAGAGTACAGCACCATGAGTACAAAAACAGAGCTGAAATTCAATATTGGGCATTTGTCTTCAAAGTTACTATACTCCCAGAGCTGGGAATTTTACTAAAAATATGCGGTCCGTTTATCGCCTTACGCCTACAGCCGGTGTACCCTTCCGCTGTCCGTTTATCTGCTATTTTGTCCCGGCGAGAAAAATAGTACCCAAGTCTGAGTTGATCTACTCTGAGATAGGACACTCAGAGTTTCTGGTTCCAGAACCGCTGATTTGAATCAGTTTACTCAACTGTGAGTTTCTTCACCTGGAGTTAAATGTGTGCACCAGAACTATGAAAAGACAGCATCAATGGAGCCCCGATTTGACGAGTCACCATGGCAACGAGGGAGAGGCGTGGGAGAACGTTGCTGCTCAGGTCAATATGTACACTGAAAATAATGCTGTGCATCATTTACTCAATTGTATTTCGTCAAGTGGTTGCACGAAATAAAATCTGAATCCAGATAGATTTTTTTTAAGCAGACCATGCATCCACTTTAAAAATGTATCTGCATACAGATGATTTTATTTTGTGCAACCACTTGACAAAATAAAATTGAGCAAATTTAACCATAATTTTTTTCAGTGTATGCAGGCGTTTCAATGTATACATTGAAAAAAATGATAGTTGAATTTACTCAATTAGATTTCGTCAGGTGGTTGCAAAAAATGAAATAATCTGGATCCAGATGCATTTTGAAGTATATATATATATATATATATATATATATATATATATATATATGTCTACTTAAAACATGTATCTGGGTTCAGATGATTATATTTCATGCAACCACTTGCCGAAATATAATTGAGTAAACCATACACAGCATTTTTTTCAGTGTACACTGAAAAAATCGTGTGTTGAATTTACTCAATTACATTTCGTCAAGTGGTTTCACAAAATGAAATAATCTGGAGCCAGATACATTTTTTTTAAGTGGATATATAGTCTTTTTAAAAATGTATCTGGATTCAGATGATTATTTTTTGTGCAACCACGTTAAAGATATTAAAGTGGAAATTCATTGAAATGTTTTCATTGTATACACTGAAAAAAAGGGTTGAATTTACTCAATTTTATTTGGTCAAGTGATTGCACGAAATAAAATCATCTGTATCCAGATACATTTTTAAAGTAGATGCATGGTTTACTTAAAAAATCTGGATTAATTTTATTTTATTTCGTGTAACCACTTGACGAAATCGGAATGCACAGGATTTTGTTCAGTGTATGTAGGTGATGGACTGTCACGTGAAACGGTATTGCTCAAAAAGATAATTATCTGGAAATGCTAAAACATCATTGTGCGGTCCGATCTTCCGGCGAGTCTTTAATTCTCTGCATACTAACGCTGCACCTTCATCCAGGGGCACATTATCAACACGTCATATTTGTCTCCACCTACACTGAAAAAGATGGTGTTGAATTTACTCACTTTTGTTTCGTCGAGTGGTTGCACAAAACAAAATCATCTGGATCCAGATACATTTATTTCTTAGATGTATGGTCTACTTAAAAAATGTATATGGATCCAGACGATTATATTTTGTGCAACCACTTCAGTAATTCAAATTGAGTACATTCAGCAGAAACCTTTTTCAATGCTACTGTGCCTAATGGACTTCTCATATGCTGACTCCAATTTTTTTTAAATGACAGACGGCAGAACTAGGCTATGCCAAAACTCGCCTGCGTGAACTGAAGGAATGAGGAAATGAAAAGGAGTGGGTGGCTCTGAAAGAGGGCGTAGACAGAGAGACACTCGAGGTTCATTGAGAAAAACCTGCTCCTGACCAGGATAGGTTCAGAGAGTCTGTTTCTGCGGTAACTGAGCGAGAGCTTAAGTTACCTCTCTCTCTGAAAGCAGCTAGAGTTACCCCTCTTTCTCTGGTTTGAGTTTCTCTCATTTCAGGGTTAGCAGGCTGAGTTTTCACTTAACCTGCTTTATGAAACGGACCCCACCAGTGATGGGACATCGTGATTTCCCTTAAACATGATCAGTGTCTTCACATATTCGCGCAATAAGAACACCATTCAAGGTTATTTGAGCAGATTTGCTTTTTCAGAAGTGTGTATCAAACTGGTAGCCTTCTGCATTAACCAGTACCCAAAAAGTAGCTCTCAGTTTCAAAAAGTTTAGTCGACCCGATTTACATGAATACATTTTGAGGAAATGCTCACCTTGCTGAGGGAAGTACACCTTTTGAAATGCACTCAAAGCAAGCATACTATTGAATGTTTTCAAGAGAAATGTCAGGTTGAGTCTCAGTTTGTGTCGACAATATTGTTTTATTGCAAAGGCAGAATGCCAATAGGCACCTCTCCTCTGATGTATTATCTCAATAATTTGTGTCGCTAGTAAATAATTTTCCAAATTGCTGGTGACCTCCCATTCAAGGTTTTCTGGTGCAATCTGTACGTGTAGTGTAAATAAACATGTACAGCAACAGAAATTAGTTTGGCTGCACCATAGCCGACCCTGAATTGAAAGCCTTTCAGGGTGCCCTGTGGGATCTGAATTCTGCAAAACAAGCGTGATCAACCGGGTGAGGAATGAGTTTGCCCCACCCTCTCTTTCTCAATATTGGTCTTTACAGTTTAGGACACTTTGCGCCTCGAAAAACAGCTTTTAAAAGCAGATTTTCTTGCCATTTCTTCTTCATCTTTTAATTTCAAGATCCTTAGGAGGAACCTTATTTCTAATTCGGACCTTAAAAAAATGGGGAAACTGTCTTTTAAAGTATACAAGTCTGCAATACGGAATTTCAAAGAAAAACTCCTAAAATTCAACAACACCTGTGTTGATGCAAATGAGAGCAAAGAGACAAATGGGGATAGTAAATATAAACGTGTCCATGATGTGATTGTATGGCTAAGCAGTAAAATAACTCTAACTAATAGCTCTTATAACCCCTTGAGAGATTGCCTTTAAGCAAAGAGCCCAACCCCTGTGAGCACACTTAAAGTTGAGCTGGGCGTAGTGCCTCTGTTTGCATAGGTTAACATGAAATCTCTTCAACCCTCACACGCCTTTGTATTCCAAACAACCAGAAGCCAGAACACTTTTAATGTCATTACAAGTTCACCTTGGCCGTCCAGATTCATCATGGATCTTGTTCTCTAATTTGATGCCATGTCAGACTGTGCTGTTGTGAGAACTCCCTGAAAAAAGTCTGTCCGATGAAACCTCTACAGTTGAACACAATTCCGGGACCCTGGTCAACCTCTTTGTTTGGATTTAGAAGCATTTTCCCCATGGGGATAATGCAATTTAAAATAATCTATTCCAGGGTCATTGTTTCGACAATTTCTAAGCAGCATTTTAACATTCGTAAAAGCATAAAAATAATTAACAGTTTTTAAAAGTAACAAACATTATATCAAGTCAAATTTATTTATATACAATACAATACAATACAATACAATAGCACTTAATCATAGAATGCCCACAGTTGACAAATATTACAAACATTATACTACTCAGTCTTAAGTGAAGATCATAGCAGCTCACGCTAGTGTTGTCGTCAAGACCACACCAACCGAGACCAAAACATTATTGAGACTAGCGAGTATCGAGGCCGAAATAAAAACACGGCTGTATACATCAATGAAAAATCACTCAAAAACCAAAACAATACGACCATGTTTTTTTTTATTTTTATTTTTTATGTCTGCAACAAAAACAAATGATGTTGTTTTTGAAATAGTGCAATGAAACAAATCTTGTGGTACTTCAGGCGACACTGAGAAGGCAGCACAGCACATGCATTCTGCATTTCTCACTGATCACAGTAGAGCTGACTTGGTCTCAACTGGTCTTGATCAAAAATGTTGATCCTTTGATCCCGAGACGACACCGAGACCCCTATAGGGGAAGTCCACTCAAACATGCTTGTTTCGAGAACATATTCTATTAAAGCCCACTAGTTGAAACAAGGCATTCTGATAAATATTGCTTTTGTGGAATTTGAGTTAATCCACCCCTGTTTAGCCATCTCTGGGGGCGGCCATTTTGTCACTTCTGTCGACTGAAAATGACATCACCCAGGGCTCAGGTAACAACCCATCACGGCTGACCTGTTCTCTGAAGCTGAGCTGTGATTGGTCGTTACCTGAGCCATGAGTAGTTGTGATGTCATTTTCAGCCAACTGATGACAAAATGGCCGCCCCCTGAGATGGCTACATTTTGCTGCTTAACTCATATTTCACGAACGCAATATTAATCAGAATGCTGTGTTTCAACTGGGTTGTGGGGCCAGCTGGGAACATACTCTTGGGAAAAAAAATATGTTTGGGTTGATTTCCCCTTTAAAGACTGATCTCGAGAAATACAACTCTACCAAACACATCTTTTTTTTTTATATAATTTTTTTTTAACATTCTAAGCCATCACTTGAATGTAAAATAAAGCTTATCCTTGTTGAAATGTGGAAGCAACTCTCCTATACAGCAATTCTGCCAACTCTGTATAATAATTTCATAAAAGTCTTGCATTGTTCTTTGTCGAAGTTTGTTTTTTGCTTTTCGAATCAAAATGTATGCTCAGGGATATGATGTTCCTGTATAAGGTGCACCTTAGTGTGATGTGATGGTTGAATTAGAGCGCTAAAGGTTTTTGCAAGTTTGAATGTATAATTTCCTGAATGTTTTGGTCGGATTGTTTTGGTCTGAACTGAAGATCTAAAAGGCGTTTCAATTGAGTGGTTCCAGTCTTTCTTTTGTTGCTGCCCAGTGCATGTGTACAGTCTCCGAAGTTTATATGCCATTAGTGCTCTGCTTAATCAACAGGTCGAAGCATGCAGCAGCAGCAGCAGGCATTTGTTGTGTCCTCCACATACAATGTGTTTCTTCTCCCGCATTCCTTTCCCTTGTCACAGCTCTGAATATTATTCGGTTCTCGCTCTGTGTTGAACAGCGTCTGCGGGGCTATAATTAGCTTCCGTGTATCCAGCCTGGTTGCTTTATCTGTGGTTCATGGTTAACCCAGTTACAGGAAAAAAAAAAAAACGGACACGCCGAGTGTGATCGTCAAAGCTCCTCCTCTGTACTATAGCTCCTCTCTGTTAATTTGTGCTACTTACTTTTGAGGTTTCGCCTGTTGGCTTCAATTGTTGCACGTCTCGATCTCACACTAAAATTCTTTTTAGGAATTAGAACTCAGGCTATGGATTGACAGTGATCAAGTGCAATGGAAAGAATAAGAAAGGGCTGGGATTGTTTAAGCAGTCACTAGCATTGCATGAATTGGGTGAATTGTCAAGCAGGATGAATGGGTTGCTTGTGCTTTTCAGCCTTTGTATATTGGTATTGAATGACATGCTTTTTGACTCGAAATACAGCCAGTAGCAGTGCAACAGAGTAATGCGGCAATAAAACTGTCAACATCCACTGACCACAACTTCACAATGTAATGACCTCCATCCAAGTAGAGAGTGGCATCATAATCTTATAAGAGACTGTTAAGAATTCAATCGTGTGGAATTGGTTGTTGATTAATCATGAGCTACTTGACCGCAACCAGCAGAGAAGCATTCATTCAGTATCAACTTGTTAGCTGTGTAAAGAACAACATAAGCTGAGCAAGCAGACATCTGCTATTGCGGAACGTGTCTGGGGACTGGCATTATTCGTCTCTCACATTTACATCCCACGTGGCCATTAGCGAACAAGGACATCTGGTCAAATGCCCATTCCTAATTATGGTGCATGTATTTTTGTTCAATATATTTGTTGTGGGTTTAGAACTGCAGTTCATCAAACTGTGTGGTGTTTTTTTACATGCATACTCTATTATCTCATGTGCTGGATTCCATTTGTGCAGTAGGCTAGTATATACGATTGTAGCCCAGTGAGTGCTTGAAGCACGGACATATTAACTAAAAAAAAAAAAAACAGTCTCTAATCAACACTGCACAGTTTCCTCTTGTGGTAACATCCCACTGGTGTCCACTTTTGTAGCCTTCATCTTGACTAAGAAGAACTATGCACACACTTGATAATAGAGAGCAAAAGTATGTCAACACCAGACACACACAATGTCATGGCTAATGTCCAATATCAGCTACAAGGACACCACTAACTTGCAAAGATGTTGATTACACTTTTTTGTTGCTCTTTTGTTCAGTCTTGTCGACGACAGGTGTGTCGTCCAGCCTGATGCAGGAGACTTGACAAACCCTCCCAAAAAGTTCAGAGGTATGTGCAATTGGTCACACACACACCAAGCAGTGGGGGCTAACCAAGTGCCTCACGGAGTGCTTTTTATGTCCCACTGTTGCTCCAGTGATGTTTTTGTTGTGTTTAATTGACTCTGCCGGCCTCTGCTCGGTAAATAATCATGACCTCCAACTAAAGTGCACTTCTGCCATAATCAGAGAGTCTGACTCATGCGGCATGAGAGCTTTGTTCGTCTTCTTTGCAGATTGCCTCTTCAAGGTGTGTCCCATGAACAGGTACTCTGCCCAGAAGCAATTCTGGAAGGCGAAACAAGGAAAACAAGGGAGCAACACACAGGCAGATTTATTCAAGAAGTTACAGGTAAAATTTCAGTCCCCATCAGTCGTCCTGCATTGATATCTTGCGTGCATGCCTTTATAACAAATTCTGTAAATCTTTTTTCCTCCCAGCATGCAGCAGAGCTTGAGCAGAAGCAGAATGAGTCGGAAAATAAGAAGCTCCTTGGAGAAGTTGTTAAATACAGTAATGTTGTCCAGGTACAGCCAATCTGTAAACACTTGTGGTGTCAGCTCGTCCTCACTCCAGAGCCTGCTTTTGTTTATTCTGTTTATCAGGGCTCGTCACTATAGTTACGATCGCCTGTAATAATCATTCCTCACTTCTGTAATTAAATTGCTTTGATTTAACGAGGCAGGTTGTGCTTGAACTGTTTTTTCCATGTAAGACCCGCTCTTATACTGCCAGCCTGTGAACGTGACCGATTCTTGGCCCTCAGCTCCTGCACATCAAGAGCAACAAGTACTTGACAGTGAACAAGCGTCTCCCTGCCTTGCTGGAAAAAAATGCCATGCGAGTTTCTCTGGACCCAGCTGGGAACGAGGGCTCCTGGTTGTACATTCAGCCTTTCTGGAAGCTGCGCAGTGAAGGAGACAATGTAGGTGCCCGACTGCTTGCGCCGGCCATTTCTACAGACACTAACAATGCGCCAAAATGGAAACTCCTTTCTCGACTGTTCGTCCAATTCCAGTAACTTTTCTGATTTTGTCCCTCTTCTCTGGCTTTAGCATCCTATGATTAAAGGTATTGCTCTTGATTGTGCATGACCATTACTCTTTAGTGGCTCATATCAAGAAGCATGGTTGGACAGGCTTTCCCTCTCCTCTCTGTAATCCCTATGTCACTAGTTATGCTTCACTTTGTTGTAAATACTCCAGTGCAGCATTGGAAATAGTGCATTCAAGACCAAAGTGTGCCAGAGAGTAGATACACTCTAAAAACAGTTGGGTTAAAAATAACACAATTTTGGGTCAAAAATGGACCGATCCACAACATGGGTCAATTTGACCCAACTTTTTTAGTTGTTTTTGCAGAAAACAACCCAACAATGGGTAGTTTAAGTTCAAAACAACGCAAAAATGGGCGGTTTTGTACAAAACAATGCAAGAAAGCGGGTCAAATTGACCCAATTTGTGTATTGGTCCATTTTTGACCCCGAATCGGGTTATATTTAACCCAACTGTTTTTAGAGTGTAGCATGACATTTAGTTATACTGCACTAATTTTAAAAAATGGCACACGGAATGGAATGATCTGCAAATGCTAGTACACTCCTCCTTTAAATAGTTTTTACTAATAAATAAAGCTGTTTTTAGATACAATACAAGCATCCATGACAGGATAACGGATGGCAAATGCAGTGTTGTGAATACTAAAAAAAATAAAATAATGGTGCACAAATTCTTATGGTATCATACAAAGGTATCTATCAGAGGACTTGATAAAATAGGATAAGTCTTAAAATAGTGTTAGTTACAGTTTGAGAGTAACATTGTGCACTTGAAAAATGCGCAGGATTTCGTAATCCACTGATCCACAATCTCTAATATTGGTAAAGCATTCTGATATTGTGTATCCTATGTTATCCTGTATTGCAAACACATTTTTGTTGTGGGCCAAACTCTAGTTACGGTTTCCCTTGGAGGGCCATTATGACAGTGAAACTATATAAATGTTGGATCAGCGCCTATTATTACATATTCAATGGACAACAAATTGATGGATAACTGATTTTGAAATCAGAAGTCAATAATAGTTTTTGGTGAAATGGTTTGTTCAACTTTTGTTTAAGTTATTGTAGTAAGGGTTTTGGTAACAAGAAAATGCTAGCAATGTCGCAATGTATTTTATTATTTATTACATGACAGTTTGAAATTTACTGATTTTTAGCAAGCATCATGGAAGTTGACATGCTTGATTTGCTTTCGCGAGCCACATAAAATCATGTGGTGGGCCCCCGGGCCTTGAGTTTGATACCTGTGTTGTATTGGATCTTGTACATAGTGTATCATACATTGTGTGATTATTCATGCAGTAAATGGAGGAGGATGTGTTGTTTGTTTACTCTTGTTTGTTTATTATTTATTTATTTATTTATTGCTTCGTGCTGGAGTGCATGAGCTGTGAGACCTTGTATGCTGCACTCATGTCCAACTCACTGGCAGACATTCTTGTACATACATACTATTTGCAGTGAGCATGTTTTCAATTCACCCTGTTGCACCTCAAAAATGGGATTGGGGCGGGTTGGTTGCTTCCAGACCTTTGCATGGAGAAACATTTGCGGTCATTGACATTGGGTTATTTAAAACTGATTTCCTATTGAGGAACAAAATGTCTGAAACATGATTTTAAGGTGGTGGTTGGCGACAAGGTGGTGCTGATGCCAGTGAACGCAGGGCAGCCTCTTCATGCCAGCAATATCGAGCTGCTAGACAACCCGAGCTGCAAAGAGGTGGGACCACTAATCCACAAACGTTGTAAATTTCGCCGGTTCACCCGCTCCCGCCTGCTTCATGTTGCAGGTTAATGCCGTCAGCTGCAACACAAGCTGGAAGGTCACATTGTTCATGAAGTTTAGTGAATACAAGGAAGACATCCTGAAAGGGGTTTGTTTTAGTACTTTCTCTTGTGTGTGACCTTTGGCGAACTGGTTTGAATTTGCGGGCTTTAATAATAATGTGCTGTGTCACGCTCGTGTGCCTTCTCCCAGGGAGATGTGGTTCGGCTCTTCCACGCAGAGCAGGAGAAGTTTCTGACCTGTGACGACTACAAGAAAAAGCAGCATGTCTTCCTCCGTACCACACTGCGACAGTCTGCCACCTCTGCCACCAGCTCCAAGGCTCTCTGGGAAGTTGAGGTAAAGCATGAAATGATTGGAAACCCCAAAAAGTTCAATCTATTGTTGACATTTTTCAGTGTTCCTCTGACTTGTGTGGCCAGCTCGTGATTTTAGTTGGAAGTGAAATGCTTTTGTAGTTTTATAAACACGCTCCAGTTTGTTGTTTAGCACCCTTTCTTTCTTTCTTTCTTTCTTTCTTTCTGTGAATGCCTTTTCAATTCTGTCGTTATTTTAAATGTCCTCAATATCAGGATGAACTAATTTGCCACAACTGACTGCATTTACACTAGCCAGAAATGCAAAATGGCTGTCAATGAGTGTGTCATTCTAAGTGACCATATCCAGCTCCAGCAAAGGTTCTAATTCAGAATCGCAGTTGTGAAGCATAGGTTGCCAGCATCTGGATCTAATCTAGTCACTCTCTCTAATTGGTCCACCAGTTCAGTACTGATTTTTTTTTTTTTTTTCTCCTCTGGGGCCACCTTATTTATCACTCATCATTGGGAATTTGGAGACTAGTCTCTGGACTCTGTCGCAGTCTAGACAGAGACTCTCATGTTATACAGAACTGATTTTTTTCCACCTTATGTTTGACAGCATTATTGAAAGCAATTATTGTTTTGAATATTGCATCCGTTATCATAGTCTGCTGGATGGTCACTTGTCACAGCATATTTTAAAAGGTTGCCATGTTTGGGGTGAGTCAGGCTGCCAGTACTTTAAAGAATTGCTTGATATGTTTTTTTGTTTTGTTTTTGTATTATTATTATTGTTGTTATTATTCTTATTTTGGGGGGGCATAATTACCCCTACTATTTATACACGAAATGTATTTATACGTTTACACATTGTAAAGTAAGTTTTGATTTTTAGCATTGGCATTCAGAGAGAGTTGGAATTTAAAAGCAACTTTATTTAGACCAAGAAGAAATTCTTCTGGCGGACTTTATGCCACAACAAATGTAATTCACATTGGGAAAAAATGTGATGTTTCTCTGTGCATTTTTTCATGTTTCTCTGTTTATTGTCTTTTTGGTTTATTTTCTAACTCTTTTTATACCCTCTTCCCAGGTTGTTCACTACGACCCCTGCAGAGGTGGGGCAGGTCAGTGGAACAGTTTGTTTCGCTTCAAGCACCTCGCTACTGGCAATTACCTCGCAGCTGAGGTGAGTGAGGCCTTTTTTAACTTAACATGCTTGTGGTTTTTAGAATTCAGCAAATGAATTAGCTTAATTACTTCACAGACCACTGTTGTATTAGATAAATAAATGCAACATTCTATCTTTTATTGTATTTTTGATTATATTAGTTGTCAACTTTTGGGATACTCTACTGTACATATGAGTGAATAAACCCTCTTGAGAAGGATGATACTGTGCTGTAGGTGGCAGTGTTTCCTTTGATGCGGGCAGCGTCAGGTCTTTATGCAGTTTGGATTGGTTGATCAACAGTACTGACCAAGTTATGATGAGAAGAGTCTTCCCTTGAAGTCGTTTTTCTTTCTCTGCAGGAAAATCCTGAATTCAAAGTCAAAACACTGGAGCCTAAGGGAGAGGTGAGTTTGTCTCATGATGACATTCAGCTTCTAAATGGCACACAAGTCATATCATCCTTGCACCAACACATAGTGTCATCTTCTAATGTTGGTAATTTATGGATAAAGAGGTGGGCCACTTTATAGATCATGTTACGCCATAAGATGAGTTGGACCGCAAGCGAATGAGTCATGAGAAGCAGTTGTCTTAACTCCATATCCCCCTCTGTCTCGTTATGCAATTTTGCAAGCTCTCTTAGACTCACAACTTACTAAACGCAGTCGCACACACGCACGCATGCCTACTCCTATTCTATATCTAGATTCTTAAGCCCCTAGCTACCTTGAACATTTGTATTCAGGCAGTGAGCGCACACACACAAACTGTCTCACCCTCACACACGTTCTTATGCCCACGCTGAATTTCAGACACACAGGGGGCTCCTTACATAACGTCTGGGTGTGTGTGTGTGTGTGTGTGTGTGTGTGTGTGGCGGGGGCGGGGGGGTGCTCTGTGAAATGGGTGGGAAGGGTAGAAGACGTGCTGTCTGCTCCGCTCCACTCGTCTGTTAAGCTGCTGGGGTGAGTCACCAGTGGACTGGAGGAGGGGGGGAAGTGTGGGGTGGGGGGGGTGTCTTTCGAAGTTGAGGTCTGAAGGCACCTTTAGGGAGCTTCCCATTGACATCCAAAGAGGAATAGGTGGAATTAACTCTAACTACATGTTAATACCTCAGTGAGTCACTTTACATATAGTATTGTCACCTTAATAAAATAAGGCCTTAGGAATTTTATTCTTTTTTTTTTTCCCCCAGAAACATGAAAAACTAAACCAAATACTGCTTATGTTATATTTATTTTAAAGAAATCATTTCGGGGGTAGAATTGAATGATCTTTTTAACTGAAGATACTTGATTTTAGGAGAGGTGGACAGCATCCTGAGTAGATGTAAAAGGCCAAAAAAGTGAAAATATAACTTAAACCATCGTTTTAAGAGGGTGACAATATTGTGGTCATCGCTGTGCTAACCCATTGACGTAACAAAGCTGTCAATTAGGTTCATCTGTGTAATTTAAAAGATCGGATTTGGGGGTGGCTTCATTTGTCAGTAGTTAACTGTGTACTATGAGTAGAGTGAAGGTGAGACGAGTGACACGTACCAATAAATATAATCTCACCTAAGGCACTTTTCCATTCGCCCCGCTCCACACCAAAACGGCCTCGCTTTTGTTCGCTTTTCCATTCGACTTTTCGATGGAACCGCTTTTCAGAACCATCTCAGAGGCGGTTCTCAAGCGCCATCCGTTTGGGGCCAAGCGGGGCCGTGTCGTCACTGTTACCTGATTCGCCGACAGTGATGCATCAAGGAACTCCGCTGCACACACCCGTGTCCTGGTTTTTAGACGAGCCGCCCGCCGGCCGTTACCAAAGTTCCCAAAATACTGCATACACAATAAACATAAATGCTGAACCATATTTACAATTTCGTACTAATGGATGCATTTTTGATGATTAATGGTAAATTCTTTTGTGAGCATGTGTGCACACCACTTGCTCACTGGTACTTATTCAGTTGAAGGAGAGGTCAGGGAAAGAGCCTGACCAATTGTGGCCCCCACCTCGGGGATAGCAGCTTCGAGTGGGCGCCGGAGGGCTTCAGACACCACAGAGCGAGGACGATGAGTCGGAGAGGTGGAAAAATGAATGAGAGTGAGCTTTCCATTTGGAATGAATGAGCGTTGGCGGCGAGCTTTGTGTGTTGCTCTTGAAATGTACAGAGCTGGGCATCGCCTAACCGCCACCGCGTTCCATCGTGCATATTTAATCGACCACATGGTCCCGGTCCAACCCTCGTCGGCGACAGCCAATCGGCGTCGAGGACGTAATCTTCACGTCACAAGCAGGTGCCGAAGGTGCTGAGGTACTTGTGCACCAACACATGGGTGATCAGCAACAACGTGCCCATTGATGCAGAGGAGGAGTGTCCAGTTATGTTCAAAAACAACACACACACGCACAGCGCGTTGACTGGTGAAATGAAAATATGCAGACGGGAAATAGGCGATGCCGAGCTCTGGAAATCACTATCCCAATAGTTTATCCATGGTACCAATGAAATTGTAAACATGGTTCAATATTGTTTTAAGACACAAAATATATGTGCTGTTTACGCAGAATTTTTTCCTTGACGGCACCCGGCCGGCAGCTGTATTAAACCCAGAATTTGATTTTTTTTTTTTGTCATTAGGTGAAAGCTTCTGTGCATTTATTTGGCTGTACTTTGCAACTTTGCCACATCATGCAATGGCAATTCATATTTTGAAGGGTCCGAGAAACGGCTGCTGAGACTTGCCGCTCGTAAAATGTTCTGACATGCTGCAATTCTACTGAGGGCAAGTTTGCACAATTCAATTGATCGTGCGCTTGTTGTAATGGAAAAGCAACAGAGGCCGTGTGGTGTGGTGTGGGGCTGTTTGGGGCTAATGTAAAAGTGGAACTAGAGTCCTTGAAGTATTCAACAATGTGCATCCCACTAATATATATATATATATATATATATATATATATATATATATATATATATATATATTATAATCTAAAAGAAAAAAAATATTTTTATATATATATATATATATATATATATATATATATACACACACACACTAATATTTGGCTGCATGCGGTACACCTGTAGGACATCAGCTTTTGATGAACAAATTATTCATGTTGACTTGGTGTTCGGTGACAGCACACGTTTGCATTACAAGGCCCACTCCGCGGCACCTAACAGCTAGCGTCCCAAATTTCCAGTAAATTCCCATTTCTTTTTAATTCCCATGTGTAGAGCCCAACTTTTCCAGATATCCCAAAATTGTTTTAGAAGGTTTTGAAAAGAAGTGGGGTTTTTTTCAGTTGTCGTCTGGGTGTTTGTGTTTGTTGCTGCAGAATGAGACGGACTCTGTATATTCCAAGAGAAAACATCAAGCAGCTGACAAGATTGCTTTTACACTGGTTTCTGTCCAACATGGCAATGACATAGCCTCCCTCTTTGAGCTGGATGCCACCACGCTGCAGCGGGCTGACTGTCTGGTGCCCAGGTCAGTATCTCACAAGTGACTTCCGCTTAAATCGTATTCAGGAATGGAAATTAGCTCATTTTATAATAATAATTAGGGATGTTCCCATCAGGGTTTTATGACACCGATACCGATCATGCATGAGTGAGATCGGCCAATACCGATTCCGATTACATGGAATATCTGTATTTTTTTTATTTTTATTTATTTATGGTGACTGCTATCATGCAATATTATCTGGAAAAAAAGAGGCCATAATATTGTTGTAATTTTGACAAAAATCTATATATATTTTCAAAAGCATGAAAAAAATACACAACCGTTGCTGGCACAATCTAACAATTATTCCGTCACAAAGAAAACTGAAAAACTTAAATTTACCGGCTTTTAGTAACATCATTTTTAACAGATCAAAATAATCAGCAGTCTCAACAGACTTAATTATGCAAAAAGTCAAATAAATAACATGCCACCTAAATGTCGAGAAAAGTCGAGGGGTTGCACGGGATATGGCCGAAACTACGTTTGTATTAATTATGGTTGGGTTAATCATAATTATGCAGCAAGATGTTTTCCAACTCAGTATAAGGACCTATTATTGTACAATCGAGTTCTTGATTCCCATTGAAACTTTTAAGAATTTCAGGAATTTTTCAAGCCTCATTAGATGTGAGACTTGACCTTATCAGATGTTTCACAGAAACTCTTATGTGAGGCTGAGGCACCTGTGCACCAACACATGGGTGACCAGCACCAACGTACCCATTGATGCAGAAGAGGAGCGTCCGGTCATGCTCAAGGTTTGCATATCTATACTCACGCAGCCAATTACTGCGAATTTAACTCAGATTATTGATGTAGGCATTTCCTGTGGTTGTCACTATAGATTGGCACCTGTTCCACTAAAGAGGATAAGGAAGCGTTTGCTATTGTATCCGTTCCCCTATCGGAAGTCAGAGACTTGGATTTTGCCAACGATGCCAGCAAAGTCCTTGAGGCCACCGTGAGGAAGCTTCAATATGGAAACATTGCTCAGAATGAGAGGAGGTAAAGTCAAGTAGGGTCCCCAAGTTGTGTTTTCTGAGTTCAAGACTTCATGTTTTTATACCCTAACATTGTTTGCAGGTTTGTGACTAAGCTGCTGGAAGACCTGGTTTTCTTTGTATGTGTGGTTCCAAACAATGGCCAGGAGGTTCTGTCCGTGGTCACTTCGACACCCAACCGAGAGAGGCAGAAACTGATGAGAGAACAGAACATCCTCGCCCAGGTCAGCACAGTTTTCCCTCTCATGCAAACACACAGCATTTAATATGTTAAGTGTGATGTGGTAATCATAGTTGCAGTACTAGTAGTCGTTTGCAGTGGTGCAAACGATGCAATGCAGTGTACTGATGTACAGTACATGGTTAAAGTGACTTACACCTCGTTCAGAGTTTAAGCAGGAAACAAACACCAAATACAAGATCATGATGATGATGATCCATAACTTTTTTTTTTTCTTCCTAGCAATAAATACGTGAGAGACACAGTAAATGCTCTCTGGAAAGTATCGGTACAAAACTACTGAAATGCAGATAGCATCACCAGAGTATGCAAACCAGAATTGCAAGTATAATAATATTTACAATAAGATGTTTATGTGGAAATGTTTACTGGTTTATCAGCATATTTAAAAGTATGGTATGGTATCTTAAACATTGCGTATGTTTGGTTTTTAACAATTCAAGCAAGGCAGGTTGATCTGTCCATGCACAAGGATGAGCAGTGTATTTTATATTAAAACAGACTTTGATTGGAGGAGACATTTCTACGAGAATATGCAAATTTACTACATTAAAAATGTAAAAGTCTGTATATGTTAAGATGATTCATCCAAGTGTTTGTTCCTCAGATCTTTGGTATCCTCAAGGCTCCATTCACAGACCAAGGTGATGGCCCCATGTTGAAGTTGGAGGATTTGGGAGACCAGCGCTATTCCCACTTTAAGTATATGCTGAGACTCTGCTACAGAGTGCTGCGACACTCCCAGCAGGACTATCGCAAAAACCAGGCACGTCTTAATTGAGATCTTATTGAGTTTAGGCACACACGCATTCAAGGTTGTCTAAGGAGAGCTCGTGAAAGTTTTCTTAGACTGTCTATTGTCGAAAAAAAAAAAAATTGCTTTTTTAGATTTTTTTTATTTTTTAGATATTTTTAAAGATTACATACCTGAAGTCTCACATCAGTCTTAAGTGACTGCACTTTGAAAAGTGAAAGTAATCATTTTGTGTAATGGTGACAGTAGATCCAGTCATTTTCAAATGAGGTGAAATAATGACATTTGAATAATGTGAATAAAGGGTGTTATAAAATATATTGCCATATAGCTCAAATACAACTGAGGCTGACTTTGTATTTCATTTACCTATTTACTGTCTATAATTAATTAATTAATTAATTAATCCTTTCCTAAATAACAGGTTGACATATTTCCCTCTCACAATAGATACATGTAATTCTATAATGATCTTTATGTCTGAAATGTGTATTTCTGGGCCACGTTTGCCAGTGGGCTTTTTAAAATTATTTTTGGACATTTTCTAAGTTTAGTTACTTGTGAATGTAAGGGAAAGTCAGCTGACAAAACCGATCCGTAAATTTAACACTCCAATGGCTAATTAGGTGACCATAAAACATGCATGGTTAGTCAATGGATGGAGTAAATGTTTTTGCCCCATGCTTTTATTAACCAACAAATACCAATTCAACTAACTGTCATTTTTCCCTATTATCAGAGCTGGGCACTTTACCCTTTTTTGCCGGTCCCGCCGCGACCCTCCACCCTTGACCTGGGTACCCTTCCGGCTGCGACCCCCTGCCCTTATTGATAAAAAATTATCACGTTCCGCCCCCCCCCCCCAAAAAAAAAACATTTCCGTGATTGACGCCGCCGCGGGAGAGATGCTTACAGCAGATCATTAAGGATCATTAGCTGGCTAATTTCCTATTCAAACCCGCTGTGGACACGCTTCAAATGCGCCATAGTACGTTAATACTTACCCAACTGCGTGTGCTTACTTCCATTGGGAGCCCCGGGGTTGGTTTTATCGTATTGTATAATTATTTGGGTCCAACAGACGGCCATAAGTCGCAGTCAACAAGTTACTTATTTATTTTACACACTTGCCCTCCTTCACGGCCTTCAAAATAAAAGCATACCAGCAAACCACTATGCACAGCAGGTTTGCTATGGCGTATTTTCGGAAGTAGGAAAGAACACCAGAAGTGCATGAACTCCACCTTGATGTGCCAGCGTCACACTTGAGTGCTGCGCACAGCTTAATATGCTCCCGGACACCAGTTGTTTTGAAACAGTTGAGTTCCAAGTCGGGGGGCGTCGCTTCAAAAGACAGCGACAACAATGGATATCGTACCTGCTACAACCCCAAATTGACTGATATGACTAGACTATGCATTTAATTTTATTGCCAAACTAGTTTTGCTTTGCTGCGATTGGCTGGCAACCAATTCAGGGTGTCCCCCGCCTACTGCCCGAAGACAGCTGGGATAGGCTCCAGCACGCCCCGCGACCCTTGTGAGGATAAGCGGAATAGATAATGGATGGATGGATGGATAGTTTTGCTTTGCAGCAGCAACGAGCTGCGTGCTGCATCCTCTCTCCCCTCCTCTTCGTGTGGGAAACTGTATGTCATCGCAACATGTGACATAATGGACCGATCAGAGCAGCAACAATTCCTGATGTGTGCGTGGCATGTGTCGCAGACCTGTCGCCAACAGCACAATGCGTCGGTCATGTGAATCAATGCGGCAGTTGTCGCTCTCGCCGTTGCGGGAGTAGAAAGAAGCTTCAAAAGAAGCCTTTCACCGAGTAGGCTGAGATGAAATTTGGCCGCCTCGCGACCACGTCAAACACATGACGGCCGATTAGTGGGCCGGACTAAAATCCACTTCCGGCCATGCTTAGTCCAGCCATTTTTTAAAATTTGTCACCCCCTCACCCCTCCGCCCCAAAAATTGGGCATCCGGCCGCGCCGGAGGGTCCGATCGCTTCGGGCCAGGGACGGACTGCCCAGCTCTGCCTATTATGTATTATGAATTCAATAATGCGTCATCTATTTTCTGTTCTATTGGTGTAGGAGTACATAGCAAAAAAGTTCTCAATCATGCAGTCTCAAATTGGGTATGAGATTCTGGCTGAGGATACCATCACTGCTCTGCTGCACAACAACCGTAAGCTGCTGGAAAAGCACATCACAGCCAGAGAGATTGAGACATTTGTCAGCCTTCTAAGACGGAATAGAGAACCCAGGTAATGCAAGTCACCTCGTCACCTCTCACACCTCACCAGCTAATAAAGAGGAAACTGGTATGTCGCCTTGCTAAAAAGAATGAATCATTTTGCTTCTCATTTTTCTGTATACTTTCCATTCTATATTATTTTCAATTTTGTCTTGATTTATTGCAATAAATTATTCTGAGCATCCCAGACAGAGATGCGCCAGCAAACTATGTGCTGCAGTGTTTCTCTGATTGTTGGGAAGGGTGTCCAATGTCCAGGTGAAATGAATGGGTCCTCTCCTTTAACTGTGTATATTCTGATCTTCTATTATTGTTATTGACTCATTGGCACGTTAGTCATATCGTACTCAGCATCTTAGACAGAGGTGTGTGGCTGTGTACAACTTTCACCGTAAGACACACAAAAGATAAAGAAAAAGCAATTGCTCACTTAGTCTTGTGAGATTTGCAGTAATCTTGATTGATATGCTCAGGTCTTGCCCCGATTTCGGGTTTGTCTGCTGCCTTTGAGGCCTTTTTTTTCCCCCAGAAAATTGAATTGGTGAATATCTGAATTGACCTCAAGGGCAAGGTTTTCCACTATACTGTTTTTTTCGTCGTCGTTGTTGTTGTTGTTGTTGTTTCAAACTTTACTGTTAAACTGTGTGTGTGCTTGGCTCTTCCAGATTCTTGGATTATCTCTCGGATTTGTGTGTGTCCAATAAAACCGCAATTCCTGTCACACAGGAGCTTATTTGCAAATTTATGCTCAACCCCGCCAATGCAGACATCCTTATCCAGACAAAGTGAGTTACACCATGCGGTATTTTTATAACTTAAATTGCCCTTGTGAATATATATTTCCCTTGTGTATGTTTGTGTATAAATATTAATTTGCAAAAGGACCTCTTCCACCACTTCATTTCCTTTTCAACCAGTATTTGCCATGAATAAAGCATCTTAATATCAGAGTATTTTTGTAACATGTACTCTTTGTCACACTCTCACATCCAGACTAATCCCTAATACTGAGACCCCCCTTGAGTCCTCTCTGACGCAGGAGGATGGGGAAGAGGAGGAGGTTTGGCTCTACTGGATCGACAGCCACAAGGAGCCTCATGGCAAATCCATCCGCCATCTGGCTCAGGATGCTAAAGGCAACCATAAGATGGATGTTGATATGATCACTTACTACAGGTGGCCTTATTGCTGTTACTTCCCTAATGTGCTAAAACTTTTTTTTTGCCCTGTGGCGAAATGACAAAAGAAGAAGCACGCGTTAGTTTTTTTTTTTTTTGGTTTAACTGCAGAATACCAGCCTTTTTCCAATCATATATCCATTTCCTGTCGTCAGATATCAACTGAACCTGTTTGCTAAAATGTGCCTGGACCGTCAGTATCTTGCCATCAATCAGATCTCCTCTCAACTTCCTGTGGATCTCATCTTGCGCTGCATGTTTGATGACTGCCTGCCCTACAACCTGCGAGCCTCCTTCTGTCGCCTCATGCTACACATGCATGTGGATCGTGACCCACAAGAAGCTGTAGTTCCTGTGCGCTATGCACGCCTCTGGACTGAGATCCCATCCAAGATCACCATCCATGAGTGAGCATCAGGCACCCGATGACGTCAAGGCACAAACATATATTGCGACGCTTTACATGCCTGTTATTATTGTGTTTTTCTCTGCAGGTTTGAATACGAGTCAGCAGATTCCTCGAGAGAGGAGATGAAAAGGAAGTTTGCTCCCACGATGGAGTTTGTTGAAGAATACCTCAAAGATGTGGTCAGCCAGCCTTTTCCATTTGGGGAAAAAGACAAGAATGAACTGACTCTAGAGGTATAATAAGCCTGATAAGTTGCAAAGCAGACCCTATACAGTAAATCCATTGTACAATAGTACTGCACTCTCAGAATGTGTTCACATCTCTGCTTTAGTGTGTGAATTTTGGAGTATCATTTTTTTACTCACCAAATTGTTTGAATGTCGATAGTTGTCTTTGTTTATAAAGCCTTTTTAAAGGTAGCGTATGCATTTTCAAACCGTTAGAAAGATATGAATGTAGCCTTCCTTCAGTCCCCATACCCGCCCCGTCGCAACTCTGCCCAAATAAATGCCAGAAAGGCCCCAGGTCACCAATGCAAATGATGCAAAAATGATGGAATATTGCTAAACATGACATGTTACAGGTTTTATGTTGCATTTTTTTAGAACTTACAGTCAATTAAAAATATAAGAGAGCTGATCTTACCCAACGAATGAGAGAACAATGACATTGGCGCCCATGGTTGCAGTCATATGCAGCACTCCATATGCAACTGTTCGCATCTGGGACACTACTATTATATACTGTATGTTTACCCTTGATTTGAGGTAGACTGATATCCAATTCCTTCTTTTGAACTTTTGTTGTGGAGTTAAATGATCTGGCCAAGAAACTACAATAGTCTCCTTTTCGACAGCCTGCGTGTGTCCCCACAAGGCTCTGTGAGTGGCAGTGCAATGAGCAATTGTCTGTCACGCTTTCTGTTTCTATAGACTCTGATTGGCTAATTTTGCTGCGCTGTGACAACATTTAAAATAGGTAAAAATGTAATTAGAGGCAACATATCATTTGAATAATATTCTACTGTCAGGTTATGCAGACAGTTTTAACTGTACGTGATACTGTACATGTGTTTTTTTTTGTTTGTTTTTTAACTGCATACTCCACCTTTAACCGAAGGAAATGTTCAGTGTGTCTGTAGGCTTGAATATAGTACTCTAGTACTTTTCTACTGTACATTTTTGAATGTTTTATTTTACCCTTCTCTCCTCCAGGTGGTGAATCTAGCTCGTAACCTGGTTTACTTTGGTTTCTACAGCTTTAGTGAGCTCCTGCGACTCACGCGCACTCTACTGGCCATACTGGACATTGTCCAACACCCGCTCACTTTCATGAACAAGCTCACCAAAAGTCCAGAGGCTGGTGGGTGTTCCTTTCCTACAAATGATTTTATTTTACTGCCTCAGTCATTTTGATCTATTCATTCTATTTCGCCTAATTAGCTCACCCCACAGTCACTGATGGTGTAGTGGTTCACCTGACTTTGATGCAGTCAATGTGCGGACAGTTCCCACTCAATGATGGTGTGAATGTGAGAGTGAATGCTTGTCTTTCTCTGTATGTGCCCTGCGACTGACTAGCGACCAGTTCAGGGTGTAATACGCCTTTTGCCCAAAGTCAGCTGAGATAGACGCAGCTCCCATTTTTATTTATTTATTTTTTTTTAAAGATTGAAACCCCAGGTAATTTTCTTGTGAACAAATGTGGCTTGGCTAAAACATGCTGACTATGTCAACAAATACTAGACAGAGATCCAAATGTGTGAAGGTGTCCGTCTCGTCCAGGTAACAATGTCCTGCGTACGATCCACGGTGTTGGAGAAATGATGACTCAGATGGTGATGAGTCGAGGTGTGCCCCAAGGCCTGCCCGACACGCCTCCTTCACTGCGCTACGGCAAAGGACACATGCTTCTGGACAATGAGGACGTCATGGTGATGGACACTAAGCTAAAGATCATAGAGATCCTGCAAGTATGTGCTCTCATGTCAATTGGGCGTTGAGTTATCTGGTTCAAGCTTCTCTGTTTGATATTTTGGTTGTTCTCACTTCTCTTTGTAGTTCATCCTGAGTGTGAGGCTGGATTACAGGATCACATATTTGTTGTCCATCTATAAGAAAGAATTTGGAGAGAAGAGCATATCTGAGAGCGTTGCTTCACAAACTGACATGCTACTGATGATGACACGTAAAGATGTCTTTTAAGATTTGTGTTTAGTTATTAGACTTCACTTGTCTAGTCTAAATGGTCTGCTGTACACTTTTTCTGTGTAGCCCCTGAGCCAGACATCGATGAGATTGTGACTAAAGCAGAGACCATGTTTGCTGGGAGGTAGGTCAAATATGCACAAATGCTTTTAGTGTATGACGCTCATCGCTATCCAAGTAAACTTGACTGTCAAAATGTGTGTGAGAATTAAAGTTTGTGTCTATCTCAGCTCTGAGTTAAGCGCAGTGGAGCTTGACGACGAAGGTGGCCGAACGTTTCTGAGGGTTCTGATCCATCTCATGATGCAAGACTATCCTCCACTGGTGTCTGGGTCACTGCAACTCATCTTCAAACACTTTAGTCAGCGAGCTGAAGTACTGCAGGCCTTCAAACAGGTACACAACAATCAGTCTTGTTGAGTTGTAAAGTGTTGGCATCGCTTAATTAGCTATAGTTGTATCTTAAATGACTTAAATGGTTATTGTCAACATCGGTAAGTATTATTGCTGTTTGTGCTTTATGTATTTCCTGTGTCTGCCTATTTCTCAGGTCCAGCTCTTAGTGTCAGAGCAAGATGTGGAGAACTACAAGCAGATCAAGGCTGACCTGGACCAACTGCGTCTCACTGTTGAGAAATCAGAACTGTGGGTGGAGAAGAACGGAGTCTACAGTGGTGAAGATCTTGCTGTTAGACAGGGCAAAGAACAAAACATAGAGGTAAATAAAAAAAATAAAAAAAGGGCATCCACAACAATGTTTAAATGTACATATTGCAATGACAGAAGTGTTTCCCAACCTTTACTGAGCCAAGGCGCATTTTTTACAAAGGAAAGACTCTCACGGGCACCACCAAATTAAAGTATCACAAAACGTGGTCATACATGTTAATTCTCATCAAGTGGAAGAGCATTTGGGGTAGTGCACAATATGCTCCTGTGATGCGGCCCAAGCTTTTGTTCTTCTAGTCAAGTCCAAAATTTTGGGGTGGGGTGGATTCATCTGATTAATTATTATTTCATGAACACAATATTAATCAGAAAACCGACTAGAAGGGCACATAGATCATATTGAAAAGAAAATATTTGACTTGACGTCAGCTTCATTGCCTTTTTTTCTCCTTGCATTACTTTTACTTTTGTACTTTAAGTATTTTTAAAACCACTACTTTTATACTTAAAAATCTGGAGTTGAGACTTCAACTTTTACCAATGTCTTTTTAAATCCCAATATCTCTTCTTCTACTTCAGTAATGACACCTCTGATTATATCAAGCGCTTGGCGTGAGTAGCGCGGCTTGCGATTGGCTGACAGAAGTTTGACTCTTGGACTTTTATTGGTAATGTCAAGCGCATCAGAGTAGGTCAAAAACCAAAAGCCAGAATGAAATTACAACATTAGACAAGAGGAAGGCCCTCTAAGGTTAAAAGTTTATATATAGTATATTAAATATTCAGCAATGTTATTTGTTTGTTTGCACAATGGAGTGATGCATTTAGATTTTTACTTTTCAGATCTGCACAATAAATGTTCCCAGGTTTACATTACATCTTATTTTACACAACCGGTACATTGTATATTTAACCAGAGCTGGGCACTTGACCCTTTTTTTTTTGCCGGTCTGTCCTCTTTCCGCGACCTGGTTACCCTTCCGGCCTCGTCCCTCTGTCCTTATTCATAAAAATGATCATCCTCTGACCCCGTCATGCACGTCCTTTTAAAGTGCTTCTGTCCTTGCATTCCGTCGGTCCGCCCCCGCGAAGATGATGATGATGATGCCGACTGGAGCAAACCAGGGGAAATCAAGAGAATATTTAAGATTGAGTAATAACGCAATACTACTGCGTTTTATTGCAAAACTTTTGCGTTTTAACTTAAGATGTTTTCTTTTTTTTTAATAAAAATAATTATTGCAAAATAACGCAAGGTTATTTTAAGAAGAAACAAAGAACTCCCCTTCTGAGTCATTTCAATGTGTACGCTGGTAGAGGTTTTTACGGTCTAACACACAAGGACATACTTTGCATGGAAAGGGATAAGGTACTAAATGTGAACAGTTGGTTAACAAAACTATCCCGGATTACACACACAAGACAGGTTGGTCGCGCTTCTGTCAGTGAGGCGAAATGGCTGACTCCTGTGGCATTATCCATGGTATTACACGTGTTGAACCATTAAACGGCAGAATATGCATGTGCAATGTGACTACTGGTAAGCACTTGAAAAGCGTTGTGCAGGCAATTAATGAAGGCGGCTCTGTAGAAGAGAACATGCAGTGACTGAATATTTATTTGCATTAGCTTTAGCGCAGCTAAAGCTACGTACTTCTGCAGCAGCGGACAGTCGAGCGACATGCTGATGTCACTCGGTGTACTGGCTCTGTCGCTGCTCGCGCTACTGGGTCTCATCACTCGTCGTACTAGTAGAACTCGCGCTGTATCTCCTGTTGAAAAATCTCCTGCGCAGTGGCGCATTTGAAGTGTTCGGAGGCAATTCGCCGAGTCGGTTGAGATTGACTTTGGCCACCTCCTGACCACGTCACACACATGAGGGACAATTAGTGGGCAGGACTAAAATCCACCTCCGCCCTTGCTTAGTCCGACCCTTGTCCCTTCCCGTCCTCCGTCCCCAGCTCTGTATTTAACAATACAGTTCAGACATCATATTGAATAAATCAAAGCTGAAATGAAAATAAATAAGCCGTCCATATTTTGTCACTCAAAACTATTCAAATAAACTACAATTAAAACATAAAGAAAATATGAATGTTGTTCAGAGTCTTTCTGGTGATGTGTTTGTTGTTTTGGCTGAGACACAAACACTCCTGAAAATGCTCAACATCAAAATGTTCCTGACTGATTTTTCTTTGTGTCTTGCCAGGAGACTGGGCTGAGCACAGTCCATGATGGGGACAGTAAACCTCAAATAGACAGCAACAAGGAAAACAACTACAAAATTGTCAAAGAGGCAGGTTTCGTCCCGGTCTCTTCACATGATTCTCATCGGATGTCAAGAGTTTTGTCTGGTAGTTGTCAATAGAGTCTTATTTGTGTCTCATATTAGATCTTGCTACGGCTCAGTAAACTGTGTTACCATGGTAAAAAGATCCGTACACAGCAGCAGAGGCTTCTGAAGAACATGGGGGCTCATACTGTCGTGCTGGACCTGCTTCAGATCCCCTTTGAAAAAGTCAGCATTAACCACAAACCGCTGAGTGACTTACCTTGTGTCAAACTGCCTGACCGTATCGCCCATCACCTCTCTTTTAATTGTTCTTCCCCAGAGCGATGATAAGATGAATGAGATCATGACCCTGGCACATGCTTTTCTGCAGAACTTCTGCAGAGGGAACCATCAGAACCAATTTCTGCTACATAAAAATCTCAATCTCTTCCTCACTCCAGGGGTGGGTATGATTGTGACTGACTGGAATCACATTTGGGAAAGCACTAGAATAAATCTGAAAAAGACACTTTATCTGCAACATTTACATGACAACACGGTGATGACGCTGAATTTGGCAGTGGTTTTCCAGGCCCAGCAATGCAACTCTCTGTGTTGGAAATCACCATAAAACATACATTTAGTCCTTAACAGTATTTGTCTCGAGGGCTGTGTATTTCCATTTCCATTTTTTTAACTTTTGCTGCTAACCAGAGTTCAGTAATCTGCTCAAGAAAACTGTCAGTGTGACAGGGCTGTGTGCTGTAGCCGGGACCGGCGGACTGAGAGTACGTGAACGTGGCGTGCACCAAAAAATGATTGACATGTTATTTGGGTACTCCTTCTTCCATCTCCACAGTCCCTGATTGGCAAGTTTTGTTACGTTGTTAAGTTGAGACATAGTTAAAAACAAAATGAGTAGGTACTTGTACACATACTCATAAAACTGCTCTGATACTACGACATCAGTACTACACCTATACACAATATACCCTCTGGGCATGTGACGTAGGAGTCATGTAAGTCTTACGTACGTAAACGTGGATAACAAGACTAAAGTCAACTGCATATAATGTGCTGCAAAATGGATTATGTGCAGAAGCAGGCACCCCATTACCCTCCATCAAGTTCTTACTGTAAAAAGTGTTTTTTTTGCGTCATGTTCAAGAGCAAAGAGAACATTCTCATCACAATTGCAAGAAGTGATGGCATCATCAAATATCGGTGACAGCAAATGTAAGCACTTCTGTGGGGAAAAAAAAGTATCATCGTTGCACCCGTGCTATTATTGTCCTGTAATATTTTTGTTTAATATCTTAACTTGAAGCCTCTCTCATTTCCTCATACGACTCTTTTTCTCAACAGTTACTAGAAGCTGAAACAATGCGTCACATCTTTATGAATTACTACCAGCTGTGCAATGAAATCAGCGACCGCGTTGTTCATCACTTTGTCCACTGCATTGAAACGCATGGGCGTCATGTCCTGTACTTGAAGTTCCTGCAAACCATTGTGAAAGCTGAAGGAAAGTATGTGAAGAAATGTCAGGACAAAGTTATGACGGAGGTGAGGGAATCTCTAGCTATACTGTATTATCTTCAACAATGTGACAACAAGTCATTACCTTCCAAAAAAAAAAAAAGGTCTAGACCAGTGGTTCTCAACCTTTTTTCAATGCTGTACCGCTGGTGAAATATTTTTTTCAGTCAAGCTCCCCCCTAACCAGCGCAAAGCATTTTTGGGTGAAAATAAAAGCTTGTGATGGTAAAAGAAAGGTAAAACTATATCTTTGTTCTTCTTCTTGCAGCTTGTGAATGGGGGTGAGGATGTCCTGGTGTTCTACAATGACCGCTCCTCATTTCCAGTCTTACTGCAGATGATGAGTTCTGAGCGTGAGCGCACTGATGAAGATGGCGCTCTGGCTTACCACAACACGCTTGTGGAGCTGCTTGCTGCCTGCACTGAGGGCAAAAACGTCTACACTGAGCTGAAATGTAACTCCCTGCTTCCACTGGATGACATTGTCAAAGTTGTCACAGATGTCAACTGCATCCCAGAGGTAAAGGCTACAAGGGAACCAAGGGGTAGTTGTTCCTTCTTGTGTGTTATCACTTCTTGAAATCTCAACATGGGCAACATCAGTTTTATTTGAACTCATTTGCTTTTGTCAACCAACCTTTATGATGCATACACATAAAGGGGAAGTCAATCCAAACATATTTTTTTCAAGAATGTGTTCTATGCAAACCCACTTGTTGAAACAAGGCATTCTGATAAATACTGCATTTGTGGAATAAGAGTTAATATACCCGTTTTTAGCCATGTCTGCGGGTGGCCATTTTGTCACTTCTGTCGACTAAAAATGACATCACAACTAATCAGGGCTTAAGTAACGTCCAATCACGGCTCACCTGTTTTCTAAAGCTGTCATTTTCAGTCGACAGAAGTGACAAAATGGCCGCCCCCTGAGATGGCTAAAAACAGGTGCATTTTGCTGCTTAACTCATGTTCCACAAACACAATATTAAACCAAATGCTGTGTTTCAACTAGTGGGCCTGTTGGGAAGATTTTCTTGAAAAAAATGTGTTGGAAAATACATGTAGTGATATTGGGGCTGTTAGGAAATTTGAACACGGGCCCCAATTGGCCTCCAGGCTGGACTATTGACATGACTGCTCTAAGCCATGGGTGTGTACATGAGTGTGAATGCGTGTTCATCTATGTGTGTCCGCGATCAAGTAACCACCAGCCCAGGATGTAACTTAAACTCTTGCTTAAAAATCAGCTCCAGTCGGCTCTTACTCACACATGACCTGAATGAGAACAAGCGCAGGAGAAAATTGTTAGATGGGTTTGTTTAGCCCAAGTTTTTTTCATTCTCATCTTTTTCCCAAACAGGTGAAAACTGCATATGTGAACTTTGTCAATCACTGTTATGTAGACACAGAGGTAGAAATGAAGGAGATATATACCTCCAATCATATCTGGAAGCTGTTTGACAATATCCTGGTTGATATGTCCAGAGTAAGGCTCAAATTTATTCGCAATTCCCATACAGTATCTTCAGTGAAGCTACCAGCTAAATTATATTCTTTGTATCTCCAGGTGTGTAACACTACCACAGACCGAAACCATGCCGATTTGGCCCTTGAGAAGTATGTGTCAGAGACTGTGATGGCCATTATCACAGGTTTTTTTAGTTCACCATTTTCTGTGAACCACTCCAACCTTCAGGTATACTTACTCGTGAAGTAAATCTACACAATGTTAACTAACAAGTATCATTACATACTTAAAGCGGAAGTCAACCCAAACATATTGTTTTCAAGAATATGTTCTACGCAAGCCCACTAGTTGAAACGGGGCATTCTGATAAACATTGCGTTTGTGGAATAAGTGTTAATCCACTAGTTTTTAGCCATCTCTGGGGGCGGCCACTGTGTCTTCTGTCGACTGAAAATGACATCACGACTGCTCACAACCACCAATCACGGCTCGTATTCAGAAAACAGGTCAGCCGTGATTGGTCATTGTGAGCAGTTGTGGTGTCATTCTCAGTCGATAGAAGACAAAATGGCCGCCCTCAGAGATGGCTTAAAACGAGTGCATTTCGCTGCTTAACTTATATTTCACAAACGCAAAATTGATCAGAATGTCGTGTTTCAACTAGTGGGCCTGCTGGGAACATATTCTTGAAAATAATATTTTTGGGTTGACTTCCGCTTCGAATAAAAAAATGTGAAGACCGTATTTGATTTCATGGGTTTTTGTGTCTTCCTTTTGCCACAGACAAACCAATCCATCTTTATCAAGCTGCTACAGTCAGCTTTCAGGCTCTACAACTGCACATGGCTCACTCAGAAGGCAAATATTGAGAACTGCATCAGGACACTAGCTGATGTTGGTAAGTACTGTACAATTTTGTACAGTACTCATTCGGCTGAAAAACAATTCCACCAATTGGCCATGTTTTTTTTTTTTTCAGCCAAGGCACGGGCAATAGCAATCCCAGTCGACCTGGATAGTCAGGTCAACACGCTGTCCCTAAAGGTCCACAGCAACATGGTTCAGCGGGCAGCAAAGGACTGGAGGAGCTCTGCTCGCACTCGGCCCCGCAAAGAGCACCTGGGCGGCCCTGACTACAAGACAATCATTGAAAAGTTGCAGGTATTAATAAATCTACTATCTAAAGTAAGAAAAAGCTATCAACAGGATGGAAAATGCAAAAAATGTGAAATCCTTGACAGACACTGACTACATCAGAGCATTGCTTTGCTTTCTGATGAAAACTTTGTCTCCTCTATGTTTATATTATTTTATATCTATGACTATTTAAACACATGTCCTCGTTCAGATGCAGACATTGCAGACAAATCTGCTGAAACTTTTCATATAACGCATACAGTGCTTATCTTGTGAAAAGTAGGGCTGAACGATTATGGGAAAATCTGATTCTAACTGTGATTTCGCGCCCACTGTGTTTATATATATATATATATATATATATATATATATATATATATATATATATATATATATATATATATATATATATATATATATATATATATCTCTCTCTCTCTCTCTCTCTCTCTCTCTCTCCATTATCTGTACCGCTTCTCCTCACAAGGGTCGCGGGGCGTGCTGGAGCCTATCCCAGCTGTCTTCGGGCAGTAGGCGGGGGACACCCTGAACTGGTTGCCAGCCAATCGCAGGGCACACAGAGACAAACAACCGCACTCACAATCACACCTAGGGGCAATTTAGAGTGCCCAATCAACTTACCATGCATGTTTTTGGAATGTGGGAGGAAACCGGCGTGCCCGGAGAAAACCCACGCAGGCACGGGGAGAACATGCAAACTCCACACAGGGAGGCCGGAGCCGGGATCGAACCCACGACCTCTGAACTGTGAGGCGGACGTGCTAACCAGTCGACCACCGTGCCGCCCCTTATATATATATATATATATATATATATATATATATATATATATATATATTTTTTTTTTTTTTCAAGGTCCTTTTCTGTTTTTTAAACAAACAATCTTTATTACAACAAACAATATCATATCTAATATTCTTTATAGTATAGTAACATAAAGGCAAATAAAGCACTAATTAGTTTGAAAGCCAGTTTACCTACTACAATTACAGATATAAACTTACTAAATACTTTGACGTAAGCGTATACCATGACAACACAATTCTGTCACACAGGTGTGGTGTAAACATAAGATAAAAAAATGAAAATGCAGCTTACAGCAATAATGCAAACAAATCTGTGGCTTTACCACTTTCTACATATCACTTTATGAAACATGATATGTGAACGTGAACTTCTTTATCTCTCAACTTATCATATAAACTGCTAAATAAATAAAACACACATGTATAAAAATTAAAGCTTACTGATCTCCTGCCAGTAACATCATCGATTCTAACGGGTAGGAAAAGTAAGATTATACCTGTTTATGACGTAAAATCTTTCTATTTCAATAACAGATAAACAACTGCAGGCATTACTACTCGGCAGAATCTCATCGATTAAACAAAGAGTAACATTTGTTTATTTTAGTCTGTCTTTTGTTTCATTATTGAAATACACGGCCAACTTTGTCATCATATTTGACCGCTTGACAACCTTGCACGGCACTGCCATTTTCGAATAATTTGACCGGAGGACACAATCACCTTGTTCGGGGCATCAACCCCGTAGAAGTTCCGGCCGCGACTCCCCCCTGACAGAATATTTTTCGGAAGGATCGAAAACAACCAATACATTTATTTTACCCGTGCGGCACATATCAGACAGCCGTGGAGGTTCACACACTGGCACAGACGCTTCCCCACTATTACCCCACGCGCTCCATCGTGCGACGTCAGCCGAAACAACACAAAACACACGGTAAGTCTTTTTTTAACCTTGCAAGGTAATCGAGCACATTAGATACTCGCCACAATGTCTAATGAGTCTGAAACCTCACCTAATGTGCCAAGACAACACCTACAAGCATTTCCAAACACGACAGTTAACAACGTTCAAAAGCAAAGCAGAGAAAACAAAAGTAACTTACAAAAATTACTTGAATGTACGTTGACATTTAAACATATTAACAGAAAACTAAAAAGAAATACAAGTGGGTTTCTAAAATGTATAAAAGTAAAAAAAACAACATTTAAAATTGTTTAGAGGACCTTAATGAAACCTTCATATCTTTCAAAAAAGCAACATTTTTAACCTGGATTCAAAAGCATTTACACATGGGGCTTATTTCACTTCTGTTGGCATCTTATTCAATTTGTGTACAGCATAACGGTCAAATGCAGCTTCACCATGTTTACTTTGAACTCTGGGCTCCACTAATTGTCTGCAGATCTCAGAGCCCTATGGAGTTTATATTCAATCAGCATTTCTTTGATGTATTCAGGGCCCAAACCATTTTTATAGACCAGTAGCATAATTTCAAAATCTATTCTACATCTAATTGGGAGCTAGTGTAAAGCCTTCAGGACAGGAGGAATATTTTTGGGTCTTTTTGTTGTGGGCCGAACCTGAGCTGCAGCATTTTGAATGAGCTGCAGCTGTTTGATGCTCTTTTGGGGGAGTCCAGTAAGAAGACCGTTACAATAATCAAGTCTACTAGCGATAAAAGCATGGCTAAGCATGCAATCCTTCGGTCTGGATATGTTTTTCAGCTGGTAAAATGCTGTTCTATTTCATCCCTACTGAACCGCCAGGGACGTAACTTTCATTTTAGTGAATGATCTGATATGATTGCTGAAGGTCAGGTCTGAGTCTACCAGCACCCCAAGATTTCGGACTTGGTCTTTGGTTTGTAACGACAGTCACTCCGGGTGTTTTCTAACAGCAGTCCTCTTTTCTTTATCACCGGAAACAATTACCTCCATCTTGTTTTGGTTTAGATTAAGGACATTTTGGTTCACTCAGTTGTTAATTTGCTCGAGATAGTGACAAAATGTTAATTCAACTGCTGTCATTTGGAGACATTGATAAATATAGCTGTGTGTCATCTGCATAATTGTGATAGCCAACATTGGCGTTCTGAAGCATTTTACCCAAATATATCATACAGACTGAACAAAAGGGGTTCAAGGACTGGCCCTTGAGGGACCCACATATTTGATCTGATTCAAAACTTCAGAATTCCAATGATTACGAAGTAACTACTTTCCTCTAAGACCTAAACCATTTTAGGACCATTTAGTCCCACCCAGATTTCCAACCTGCTCAACTGTAAGTTATGATCAATTGTATCAAACGCTGAACTGAGATCCAATAAGACTAGCACCGACAACCCCCTCTCCCGCCTCTCCTGCTCCGCTCCGCTCTTAATATAGATTGACCAGTAAAATTGCATCCTTTGCGATTTAGAAAATCACATTTATCAAATTGCAATTATATTGCAAATGCAATTAATCATTCAGCCCTAGTGAAAAGACAGACTTATAGTTCTGGTGAGAAAGCAAACATCATTCGTATTTGCCGTGTTTATTTAAAGTAGTACTCTGCTGCAATATAAAAGTTAAACGTGAACAAACAGAATTGTGACATCCGCAGCTTTAAGCAATGATATCGTAAATTCAATCTTTGCCAAATTAATGTTTCACATGCCCAGAGTCAGCGAATCCCTGATCTAAAAGTCTTCGACTAAGCATTTCTTTTGCATGCCATTTACATACATATTTTCTTCTAAAATTAAATCATGTTTTCAGTCCATTTATCAAAGTGAATTGATGAATGTGCCCGTGTGTGTGCAGGGTGTCGTTTCCCATCTGGAGGAGCAGTTCAGTCCGATGGTTCAGGCAGAGTTTTCGGTGCTGGTGGATGTCCTCCACAGTCCTGAGCTGCTGTTTCCAGAGTCCGCACGCCTACGATGTGAGAGTGGAGCTTTCATGTCAAAGTAAGTCACTATCACAGCAGATTTAAGGGTCAACTAAAACAGAAAATTCATGAGGTACAGTTGAAATGTCAAGTTTTCATCTTCCAATAAGATAAAATACTACCAAAATTGACAAGGAAAAGTTCAAAGGAAGTGTTCAATGACAAAGTGATGCAACATGATAAGAATTTAGTCCACTTTTTTCTTCACAGACAACTATCACTCCTGCTTCTAGTCTGCAAAAGACTTTCAGAGTAACTCTTTTTAACCCATTAAAGCCTAAAGCGCCTGGCTCAACAGCTCCGCAAAACCTAAGGTCGCCTTTAGAATTACCCTTGAAAACTTTAAGTTTTCCCAGAAATTCAACACCTACTAAATAATTAATATCACAGCCCCTGTAGCAGATAGAAACATCATTCCAAAAGAATTTCAGAGCTTAGACATGGCTTTCTCACAGGCCCGAGTTTATTCATCTTTACTGTTTCAATCCAAGATGTAAAAATAAAGTGCCAGTGCTTCTCTTGCACTATTTTTAATTTTAAAAACTGAGTGGTAATTACCATCCTCTATTCTGTTAAAAACATGCCGATATTGCTTACAAACGTATATCCTAACCATATATCACGTTCCACTGGTTCTACTGGTTCAAAGTCCACAAGCGCGTCGTCTATATCACTGCCGTTACTCATTTAAGAGCTCCCGTTTGCAGAAATGATCAAAAGAATTTTGTAGTTTGTCATTTGACAACCGACTTACTGATTTATTTTTTTAGTTTTATTTTTTTAAATACAGAAATACACACATTTCTGTGAATTGGTATGCTAAAATCAACTAATGAATTAGAAAAGAAACAGACACAAGCAGAAACACTTGAATCAGATTTTCTCCATGATATTATGGAATAAGCCTTTTTCAATTAGGAGATGTAGTCCTCTTCCCCTTTTCCTCCCCCAAACCTGCCTTCAAGATCCAATCAACACCATATTTAAAATCAGTTTGCAACTTTCTGGCTAAGGATGGACATGCAGTGGAACCTCAATTTCACAAACTAATAGGGGGAATGGGTTGTTGTCCTATAGGCTGCGTTCAGACTGCAGGCATATCTAATTCAAATCAGATTCCTCCTCAAATCCCCTTTTTGGGCAGACGGTCCACACAGTTTTTAGCAAGTACCCTAATCGGATTTGTTCCTTTTCAGACTGGGCCACATCATTGAACCATCTGACAGGTTCCTGACACAGTCTCCCATATTTAAAACTATCACCATATTATTTCACCTTTCTGTTACAGAAAATAATCATACACTAATTACCTCTTCCAAAGAATCCATCTTTTTTTCCCCACTTCTCTCAGAATAATAATAATAAAAACATTCAAGAATCACACGATGGGGATGCGCAGAGGCAGGTGGCCAAGACTGCCATTTGCCGCTCTCTGGCCGCCCTGCTGGCCACCCCGACGTCTAGGGGAAGATTTTGATAAACTTGATTCTGTGGTGCAGATAATTAATTCTGCCTTACTGCCGTTTTCACACGGCTCCATTACACTGAGGTACTATGATGCTCAGCCACCAAACATTTAGATTAACCATCTATCTAAATAAATGTTGATGATATTGTGTTGCATGCAAAATATGAAAGAATCTCTCATAACAATGAAATCGTTGATGCTTGTTTTCGTAATCCAGAATTTTATTCTAGAGGGGGACAGAAGCCACTCACTGCAACTTTAAGAACGGCACCCAAATAATCCATTAATACAATAATACAATACAATTTTATTTATATAGCGCATTTCATAACAGCTGCAGCTGTAACGAAGCACTTTACATACAACAACAAACTAGCCATAGTACAACAAGTGAAAGCATTAATTCAAACAAAACACTATATACAATAGACACCATAAAACAGCCGAAAACTGTCAGTCTCAGGTCGAATCAAAAGCCAGAGAATAGAAATGTGTCTTCAAACGGGTTTTAAAAATGGACAGCGAGGGGGCTTTCCTAACATCCAATGGAAGGTCATTCCAAAGGGAAGGACCAGCAGCCGAAAAGGCTCGATCCCCTCTGAGGCTCCGCTTGGTCCTCGGCACCTCCAGCAGCGCCTGGTCCGCAGACCTGAGGCTGGCGGAGGGTGTGTAGGAGTGGAGGAGCTCAGAGAGGTACGCCGGGTCGAGGCCATTTAAAGACTTACAAATAGAAGCATCAATAAAATGAACCCTAAAATGCACTGGGAGCCAGTGAAGAGAGGCCAGAATTGCTGTTATGTGCTAGATCTTCCGAGCTCCAGTTAGTCGGCGGGCAGCAGCATTTTGGACCAACTGGAGACGTTTGAGTGAGGACTGGCTGACTCCAAAATAAAGTGCATTGCAGTAATCTAGCCGAGATGTAACAAAAGCATGGATTACTGTTTCTAAGTGCTGATGATAAAGGAGGGGCTTTACCTTAGACAGCTGTCTAAGGTGAAAGAAGTTGGACTTTACAACAGCACTGATTTTCTGGCCCAATTTAAGATCACTGTCCATTTTGAAACCCGATTTTGAGACTGTTGGCTTTAGATATGAAGCCAGGAGGCCCATGTCAACAGGGTGGGATGTGGAAGAGCCACTGGGACCGAACATCATAACTTCTGTTTTCTTTTCATTAAAATTTTTAAAAAATTAGTGACATCCGGGTTTTGATGTCCTCTAGACAGGACAAAAGTGGTCTTAAGGATAAAGCGTCTTTGCATCAAATGCAACGCGGGATTCTAGTTAAGGTAAACTGTTTTAAGGCAAACTTGAACAAAAACTTCAACATTTTATTTGCCGATGTTTCTTCGTCATTATGCTTGTCGGTGGCTGAGCGTGCTCCGCTCACAACTTCTGGACACAGCTGTTTACTAGCCTCTTACCCGGCTTTACTCTGACTAACCGAACGACACATTTGAATAACGTGATGAGTTTTCAAACAGAACGTTGATCAAATAGGCCATTCTTTTATTAGCGTGGATGAGACTGGCGAGACACAACAAGGGAGATCCTGGGTGAGGCTGCTATGATGCGCAGCCAACCAGCTCACAGGATAAATCCACCCGTGCTCTCGTCGATCTCGCGCCGGGAACTAATCACTCGCCTTGTACTGCCCGTGGGTATGTACAAAGCCTCCGAGTCAACCTTCTCTTTGAAACGACACGTCTTTCTGCGATATGGCTGCCGATATGGCTGTATTTTTTCATTTTTATTTTTTGATGAGTACTTTTTGAAAACCTGCGATGCACTGAGGCCGCGAAACTCGAGCCGCAAAGTAGCGAGGGATTACTGTCTTTGGATACCAATTGCAGTGGTAAAATACATAAGAGGGGATGGGGGATCAGGGGGAGGGGCGTCCTAGACATTGCAATATGGTAACTGTTCGACAGAAAATAATCTCTACAGCGAATACAAAACAAAGGATAGAATGCAAAACAAACCTTACCATCTTTTCATTATATAAATGCCATAAGGACAGAACACATACAATGCTAGATTTATTCTACATTATAGTCACCCTTTGTTTGTTTTGCATTCCTCTTCTTTTCCGAACTCCTGATTGGTTGCTATACGATGTCACACTATTCCCCGATCTGATGCAGGAGCCTTTGGGATTTATTGTTCCAAACTGTACAATGGTGACTGAACTGACTGTACCACTTGATGAAAATGTGGGAAACATCCTAGCTTTTACACTTACAGTCTAAACTGTATAACAAATCCTATTAAATATAAAATAAAAAAAATGCCGTAAGTACTACGAGGATTAAGTAACAAAATCCCCTCCCTTTGTTACATGACATTCCATATTTTCTTTCATTCTAATTCTTACATTGTAATTCTTAAATTGTATGATCGATTTATGGGGCTTGATGTACTATTTGCCAGTGTCATCTGACCTCCAGACAAAAAAAAGGTCAAAATATGATTTGTGCTGATACAAGACTTTATCACTCTTACAGGCTTATCAAACACACCAAGAAGCTTATGGACAAAGAGGAAAAGCTTTGCATCAAGATCCTGAAGACACTCCGAGAGATGCTGGACAAAAAGGACTGGTTTCAGGAATCTGTGAGTAGTCCGCCCACATTTTTGGGCTCACAGACACAAAACCCTTGTAATAAGGTGACAATTTTTCAAGGTTTGTTGCCCCGCTTAGCCTTGTTTCTAAGTGTCAGCAGTGCTCTGCTGCTGCCGGCAGCCCTCATTCTCTCCCATGTCTGTGAGCCAAGAATCTCCCTCATCTGTATGCAGTGGGCCTTTCAGGGTTACATAAGAATAGGAGGCACTTGAGGACACAGACTGAGAGGGAAGGGGGGGAGGAAGCAAGGGGAGCTGGTGGAGGATGAGGGGTGAGGTCTGAGCAAGCAAATCAATACTGCATGGGGTGTGCGCAGGACACTTTTGGTTTTGGGTCTGGGGAGGGAGCAACAGCAGGTGATCGAGGGAAGTGAGCGCATGTGAGTGTTTTTGGTCACTACGGGGTGGAAAATAAAGTGCACTGCAAAAGTCAGGTCGTTAACCACCTTCAAGAGGATTGTCTCCAGGCATGGGCGATGTTGCTCTTCTCAGGATATGCATATTTATTTTATTTTAGACACAAACTTGCATCCATTTTATTGGTATTGGTGTTCCTTATTCCAACACTTGCTTTATCTGGTCTGGCCAGAAGAGGAACAGACCAAAAGATGAAGTGCCGCTTTAAGACATTTTTTTTCAGAACGGTATTGGCTCTAAATGGTTTCTGCATGGCAACTGAAAGGTTATAGTATCTGTAGCATGTTTTCAAACCCTTTATCTTCTGCCACTAGTAGTACAGTCCAGCGCAATCTACTTTACAAGTGAATTTATGAGTTTGTTTGTTGTTGACGTGCTGGTTTCGGTCCTGAAGCCAGTCCTTTGATCGAGTTTTGTTTGCTTCAAACTTGTACTGGGACAAGTCACGCTAACAGCTCCGGTGGTTTTTGTGCTCGCCATGACGTGATTTACATGTAGAGCTTACTGGCCACAGATCTGAATTGAACCTGAGATACTGGCGATGTTAGTCGGGGAAATGTTCCCCTCAAAGGAAATGCATGAATATTGAAAATAAGTCACAACTTGCTCATTTGTCAAATGACTTTAACGGAGTTAACTGTTTTTGCTAACATTACAGCTTGTGCTATTAAAACAGAAATATTGAAAAGAAGAGGAAAAAAAAAAATCGTACCTATAAATAATATTATTCCCGGTTTCCTCGTTGTGGTTGTATAGCATTGTGTGTACCAAAGTGTAAACATCCTTGACGTTTTGGTATTTATGAACTCCACAAGCGTGAAATGTGCTGACACTCTTTAGTGGGGGCAACCACTGAGCCTCATCTACTTATTCTTCATGTCTATGAGTTGAAGCGCTTCGGTGTATGGCAACACCTTTTTGCATAATTTGCACAAAACCACGCCTTTAACTCATTCACTGCCATTGACGAATTTACTTTTCACAGTCCAGCCATTCAATCCCAGGAACTTATTTCTATATATTTTTTATTTTTTTCAAAAGTTAGGGTAAAAGACGGTCTGGTCTGGCAGTGAATGAGTTAACAAGGCTTCCAACAGGTAGTTGAAATGAAATCTGCCTCCCTAGTTTATTTTCGAGAAACTCCTTAGCATTTCAGAGCCAGAATTGTGTTTGGGCACGGAGGATTGTATCATCAACGCAAGATTTCACACACACGCTACAAATGCATTTTGCACATTTATCAGTCAGCTTCAGTTTGCTCTCTGGGCAGCTGTAAGTTCACGCGATATCACCGTGAAGGTAGACATAGAAAGAAGCAAAAAAGGAGGAACATTTTTCATCTTGGGGGACCCTAGGCTGTGACCTCCTCAGAGTGCACCGAAGACGGCCACAATTCCGCCAACGGCCCGCTGAATAACAACGGAGCCAACACAATGAAGAGACATGGTGGCCACAAGACTTCCAAATATCAGCAACTACCAATCAGAGGGAAGTTGTTTTCAAATTCAAATTCATGAGAACAGCGATTTAATCCGGGCAAAACATTTTTAGTTATTGTATCAAGGCTCAAAATAACTGGCTTCACATCGCAATTTGCAAGTTAAAATTTGTATTTAGTGCTTCAAACAAAGATATTGACAGAGCTGGGCAGTCCATCCCTGGGTCGGACCGGTTGGACCCTCCGGCCCGGCAGGATGTCCATTTTTGGGGCGGGGGGGGGCCGGTGACAAATTTTAAAAAATGGCTGGACTAAGCATGGCCGGAAGTGGATTTTAGTCCGGCCCACTAATCGGCCCTCATGCGTGTGACGTGCTCGCGAGGCGGCCAAGTTTCATCTCAGCCTACTCGGTGAAAAGCTTCTTTTTAGGCTTCTTTATACTTCCGCGTCGGCGCGAGCGACAACTGCTGTTATAGGGATTGTGGTGTTGCCGCCCCGCCCGCTCTTGTAATGGTACGCCCCAGTTGCAGGTGGGAGGCGCGGGTTACGTAATGTGACAATAAGGAAATCCAAACAGGCTTGAACGCACGTTGCTGTTTCACGTCTCTTCTTACACAGACAACTGCCGCATTGATTCACATGACCGACGCCTTGCGTCACCTGTAACATGTCATGGTTGTTCTGGGAGTGCGGTAGCCCCGCTGTGTGAGCCTGTCTTTGTGGCATTTGTGTGTGAGGCTTTTTTTTTTGTGCCAGACTGGAGCATATTGCCGCGGCGGGTGATTGTCGATGGTCAGCGTGTTGTGCAATTCACATTAGTTCTCGCCTCCTTCATCAATGCACAAGCCACTATCAGACTTTGGCTATGTCAGCCGGCTTGCGACATCACAGGCTCAGCGCAGGGTCATAGCTTGTCATGGGGGCGCAAAATAACACAACACCACTCAAATACTACATACAAGAAATGATATACCAAATGCTTAATTGAAATTAGGGCTGGATGATATGGCTGAAAGGTGTATCACGATAGAAGTATTTCATATCAGTCTATCGATAATTATTCAATTCTTTGGTTTTACCTAATCAAAATAAGATAAAGTACCATATTTTCCGGACTATAAGCCACCCCTTTATATAAGCCGCACCCACTCTTAATGAAAGTTTAAAAACAATCGCTATCGCTGTGCTAAATAAACATCGAGCCTCTATCTTGATAAATAATATGATGTTTATTCATCTGCACGTCACACATCTGTAGAATGGGTGTTCTGATTAAACGAGTGGAGCGTGTACACACCTGATTGAAATAGATCATGTCACATTCAAACAGCCGACCACAGATCTTCAATCAGAATGACAAAAAAATCTGCATGTTTAAATCCTATTGTGGACACATAAGGGGCACACATGGACACAAAAGTAGTAGTACCCTTCAGTTCAAGGAAGAATAAATGCTCGGTTGGTAGACATTAGAAACTTAAAGAAATAAATCAGGCATTGCTTTATTTTAGGGGACCAACAGAATTATTAGGGGGAAAAAAACTAATAAAACTGGCATTGACAAATGGTTGGCATTGTTAATATTTTGAGGCGATCATCGCAATAAAAAGAAAATCTGTAATTCTCTGAGATTTACAGATATGCACGTGTCATCAGAACAACTTTGAACTTTGACTCCATAGTTCAGTGCCGTCCATTGTACAAGTTATCGGTAGGATTTCAGTTATGACTCTGGAATAGTCTGTGTTGTTCTTAGCCGTTCTTGGGCGTTTTTAAGTTGAGTTTCTGGGGCATTATTCTGCTGGGGACCTATGACCTGCTGCTGAGATCAATCCATCTCACACTGGGCAATAAATTTCACTTCAGAAGGCCTTGGTAGTCTTGAGATTTGATTGTGTACCCTGCACAGATTCTAGACACCCTGTACCGGATGAAGGAAAGCAGTCCAAAAACACAGCCCAAGTGAAACTGAGCCTCCTGAGGTCACAGCTCAGGGGCACGTTTTCATGCACCATCATCCGACATCTCTAAACTGAATTCAAACTTCAAAAACTAGTACAATAAAAAACAACGGATTCACAAAACGAACAGTATTATAGCCAGGAGAGTATTATTATCAAAACTCTTTCAGAACCTGACTAAATAACGGATACAATAATCTGGCATCTGAATGTTTTTACCATGAAAATAAGGACGTCTCTATCTTGTGCATCCAGAAAAGTTCAAATAGGAGCCAAATGCCGGAATATTTCCTGAATAAACGTTAGCAACGTCTCAAGAAATTAAGAGACATCATGTCTGTGCTGGTGGATTGTAGACATGTGTTTTTTTTGTTTGTTTTCTGGTATTCGTTACCTGTACACCTTCTTCATTGACCCATTTCAGTTTGATCACACTATGACTTCAATACTTGTCGCGTGTATGTACTGAAAAATTCCTATAAAACATATTTCAAGGGATGGAGTCATTTCCTTTACCTTGAATGTAATTAATTTTATATGATATTCTCAATCTCATTATCTAATCATGTCCCTTTAATACAGAATAAGATCATATATGCGGGTAGTCTCTTTTTGAACATTTGGAACGGGGCTTTCAAAAAACCAGACAGTGCGCAGAGGTAGGATAAATATCGGTTTGTGTAGGTGTGTGTGCTCAAGCATGTCTCTGTGGCCTCTGTCATATCCTCGTAGCCCTGAGCGTGGACCTGCAGCCTTACTGCACGGAGGGGGGGGGGGGGTGTTAGGGAGAGAGGCAGGCAGAGAGGGGGTGAAAGAAGTTGATGGAAATAATGAGAAAGAGACAGCCAAAAACAGACAAGGAGAGGGAGACGGAGTGACAGCATTAGCATTAGAGGCTGGTGGCTCCCCAGGAGTGCAATGGGTTGTTGGGGGGGGGGGGGGGGGGGGAGAAGGAGTGAGAACAAGATGGCGGGAGGGGGAGTGAAGAGGAAGGGAGGGAGGCAGCCATGTGAGGATCCATGTGAGCGGAAGAAGGGGAAAAAAGTGTGCGGCGGCTGCAGAGTGAGGGATTGGAGAGAAGCGGCGTCTGCTCAGTCCATGAGGAGAGAGGGCAGGGGTTGTACTTATGTAATAGCCTGCAGTAGCTGAGCCAACGTCACGTGGACCATCGCGTTCTCACTCACAGCTCCCCCTCCCTCCTTCGTCTCTCCCCTCTGTCTGCTCGCTGACGCTCTCTTCCTCCTTTAGCCTCCCCTTCTGGCTTTGTCTGAGTCCATCACTTTCTGGATGTACACCTGGTTTAGCTTCCCACTGATCACCGAGCGGTCGAAAGTGTAACCGATGAGAGACATGGGCAACTTTCCAAATAGTTATCTTCTAATTGCTTAAAAGAAATAGGGAGGGCGGTTGTGGGTGCATGAGAGGGAGAAAATGTAATGCAAACATGTAACCATGCTTCATTATTTTTACTGAAATATATACGTAGGTTGCGAGGTTTGCTTGTGGTGGGACAGCGAGCTGACACCAATCCAATGTAGCTGCCAAATGAACCAGCTTTGACCCCAAGTAGTCCTTCCAAACACATCTACGATTTAGTATGTATGAGGTTAGCATGTTGTTTAACATTTTTTTCCCCAACCTTTATTGCACATACTATATTTACATTACAATACTGATGGCACACCACCGATGAAAAATGTTTCAAAAAATGACGAATAGTGAAATATTGATCATGTCTCAATATACTCACAAATTGACCGTACTTACTCAGTGTGAAATCTGGGTCTCGGAAGCCACAATTTATTCTCTTGTACAAAAGGCAACAGGTGGATACACAGGTTTATTGGACTGTGCCTTCTGCCATCTAATGGCAGCGTATTTACTTATTCTCCCTGTGACTATAAGCCGCTGGCATAGAGAGATGAGCAAAGGCATATTTGAAGTTCATATATATATATGACAAATCAAGGGAAATTGAATAATTTCCCACACCCCGACCTTCTCTCGTTCACACTAATTTGAGAATCACTTGTCTGATTTCAGTCCTTTTTTAATGTTCTGCTCACCTTTCTTTTTCTGTCACAATGATCCCCACCAGTCTCTGTCACACTGTCTGTCCTTTTTTTCCCCCTCACTTGCCAAGTTTAATACCACCTGCCCAAGGCAAAGCAGATTTACAGATTACCACCCTCTCGATGCTAAGCACATCACATGCACCCATGAACTGTATGTGGTAAGCCTCGCTTCGACACATGCACACTTCGAGGCACACACTGCCATGTTGGCTGCCCCTATGTGTCAACTCATCCATGAGACTCATGGACACCTCACATGCTTTGGTCTTTATTTGAATTCAAGATGTCTGCTGCGTCCAGACAGAAAGTTGAAGTCCGTTAGTTTAAATTCTGTGACCCTTAATAAGACATTTAATTAAAGGCCTTAAAATGCTAATGGTGAAATCCCTATAGTGAAAGTGTTAACGGCAGGAAAAAGGGCATCCTTGATTCATCAGTCAGGTGTCTCCATATTATGTTCTGGTTTCCACAGTGACGAGATCAGCACGTGTTGTTTGTCTGCTCCGGCCGTGACTGGGCACAGGAAGTGTGTGCATGTGTGCGCACTTGCGTGTGTGTATGTGTGCGCATTTGCGCAGGGGTGTGTGTGCGCGTGAGTGTGTGCAAATGCACGCGTGCTTGTGTGCGTGTGTTTGTGAGTGTGTGCGCATGTGCATGCATGTGTGCAAAATTCTGCCTTTTTAGCACATTCAAATGTAAAAAAAAACGTATTTTCACACAGAAGCTGCACAGCTTTATAAGCCTCACATATTTAACATACAAATACAAAAGAAAATAAAAACAGTATTCCATTCATTTACTCCAAATTCGTATGAGGTGTCTGAATATTTTTTTTTTTTTTTTTTTTTACAAAAAGTTTCAATGCTTTTTCATTTTCAACACTAACACCACAAAGAAGGATGCAGTGATACACTGGCAATTTGTTTGAAAAAGTCCACACAACTCCACCAACACGGTTTTTAATTTCTTACCTTGAATTGTGTTATTATTGTTATTGTTGTTGTAAAACATATAATAAGTAAACAGTAAGAATAACAATAGTGTTTTAGTATCAGTAATAAGTGTGTATCATTACTAAAATGTTTCAAATGGCAGGGTGATTTCAGGGGAACACCTTTACAGCTGGGGCAATTGAACTAACATGCTCCTGAAATGAGTGCCATATTTTTAAAAGATTTTTATTATAACCCCGGAGTCAATGGCAAACAATTCCCAATTTCTTGATAGACTCAGTATTCCTTATCCAAATTGTGTGAGTGGGACCAAGAATTCTTCCAGCGCATTATGACAGCCCTCCTTGCAATCTTATGACAGTCCATTGATCATGATGTTAATGTTGTTTCAAATGACAGTGCGGAGTTTATTTATTGGAGTTTGTTGCGGTGGCGTGTCGCCCTGTGGCTGTGCAGGACGATGCGGGATCCGTATGTCTATTTGCCATTTGAGCGACGGAGGTAGGCAGCAGTGAAGGATGTGAGCCTGCTGCACGTACAGTAGATGACCTCTGTGCACGTTGCTGTATCCTCCTCTCTGTGGCCAGCTCCTGAATCGTGGAAAATTCTTTTGTGGCAGATGGAACTTCAGCAGGCGGGAATTCAAGTGCGCATAATGTTGCACTGCTTCAGGAGGGTGTTGAAGTGGTCCCTGTAGCACTTTTTTTGACCCTCGATCTCTGCCCATCCAAAAGTTGGCCATATAGAGGATTTGCTTGGGGAGAAGAGGAGTGGAGCAGTTTTAAAATTGATTGTCAGGTGTCAGTATCTACAGCGTGTCTATTTTAAGCGCCGAAGACCGTGTTCTGTGGAAAACACTGGCTGCTGAACAGTACGAAAGAATGGCTGTATAAAGGTTGGAATATGGGATAATCATTCGTGTTGAGTCCAGCAGAGTTGAAGATGGAATATTAAGAAATCCAGAGAAACGCTTTGCAATTAATCGACTTCAACAATTTTGCCACAACGAGGGTATGCGCTTGAGCAGAGCAGATCTAAATAGCCATCTCAGTGTTTCAATGTAGAGAGATTTGAACTAGAGAACGGGAACAGTTAACACTCATTGAAAAATTAATGAAGAGGAAACACAATTTTGGTGGGTTTAAAAGGAGCTAAAAATATACTCCTGGGAATGGGAAAATCCGCAAATAGACTGCATTATTGTTTAAATTGAAGCTGTTAAAGATTGGGTAGAAACCTTTGTGGTTTGTAGTCCTAAGAGTTTGTTGAATTGTGGCATGCTTTTCAACCTACTTATATTTCCAACTTATGTATATTATGGAGCATAAATGCAAATGGATGGCAAATAGGAAATCATACATGACCTCTACCCATCCATTTTTTTCCCCACTTTATCACCTTGCAGTAGATTATAAGGTATGTGATGTTGGTTGATATAGTGTCAGCAGTGTGGCTGTATTTTCTAAGGTTTTGCTAGATGGTGCTATTAAGCCAACAGTATCTGCCAGTAATAATGAGCATGCGTGTACCCGCTGTTTCTCTGTGCCAGCACATATTTTTTCTGCATTTAGCGCATGCTCTGACATCATCCTATTTGTCCTCTTACATAATTTGTGTGGCGTCATTCCAGCCTTTGTGTCCCTCTGCGATATCTCACCAATGACAAAGATCATCACAGCTTGAGGTGAAATGTTTAGCATTAATTGTACACCCACTATATATCAGAATACTAAAATGAGCTAGGAAGACATTACATCCTTCGTATATTAAACTGATCAGGAAAACAAACACCAATCAATGTGAAACAAACAAACAAAAAAAAACATGCCGTGCTTGGTCACAAACATTGTTTTGAACATGTCAGTCTTCCCAGTTTTAACATGGTTAAGGAATCACATGCAACCCTCCATCTAACAGTTTTGAACGCTTGTTTGTCCTGCAAACGTCCTTGAAGCAGTCTCACCAATTGCTCTCACATGTGGGCCTAATTTGTTTTGCTGTTGTGCCTGTTTGCTGGATAAAAGCATTTTCTGTGTCATGACAGTGCATCTCGAAAACATTGTAACTGGGGGCATGTGATGAGTGTGCAGCTTTTCATGAGATCCCTGGATATGGGCATTTGAGTTGATTCAGTTAGAGCATAATGCCATTATGGATGAAATTATATAACAAAAACAGCCTGTGATTAACATTTAAATAATAAACACTTCTGTTCACGTCATTGAAATTATCACTCACAATCCTATATGTATGTCCTGCTTAAACTATTTTGAAGGAAAAAGAGGTCAATGAAAATGACTTAACCTAAAACACCTACTGCAATCTACACACTAGTAACTTGCATAGAGTAATTATTTCTCTTAAAATCGGTCATGGTTCTTTTGCCATGAGTGTGGACCAGGTGAGCTGTAGGAATTACAATAATGCATTTCACCAAATAACACCTGTTTCATTTCCACCCTGCCTCTGGGGAAAAAAGTGTCTGTTCATAGATGTTATTGCTGAGGCATGAAAACGTCCATGTCTGTGCCTGTTTGAACTCTGTTGCTAACTTAAAGAGGGAATCAATCCATACATATTTTTTCAAGAATATGTTCCCAACAGGTCCATTAGTTGCAACTTGAAGGCATTCTGATTAATATTGTGTTTGTGGAATATGAGTTAAGCAGCAAAATCCGTCCCATTTTAGGCATCTAAGCGGGCGGCCATTTTGTCACTTCTGTCAACTGAAAGTGACATCACAACTACTCAGGGCTCAGTTAACGACCAATCACGGCTCAGCTTCAGAAAACGGGTCAGCCGTGATTGGTCGTTCCCTGAGCCCTGAGTAGTTGTGATTTAAAACAGCAAAACCTACTGAGGCACATAAGCACTTTCTGAGAATATTATGCTTGGAGTTGTGCTGGAGTTTGCTGCACAGTATTAATGATAAGTCTTACGTCATGTGGCCGGGACAGAGCGCCACAGTTATGTGTGTGTCAATTTGACATATTCCAGAAAGTTACACATTCAGGCTAAATTGTTCTCTCAGTGTGAACTCTGTACTGGCCACAGAAGTTTTGGTGTGCTCTGTCAGCAAATTGCTACAGCTGTCCGAGGTGCCTTCTACAGACTGCACATTTGCAGCTGCTTCCATAGATGCCCAAAAGGATTTAGATCGCAGCAGTAGTTCAATCGTTTGAGCTTAGCTATTCTCGGATGTTTTGTACCTTTTGCTTTAGACTTGCCATTTTGTGTGTATTAATGCGGGATTGTGTCATTTTATGCATCTTCAATTTCCTCAGTTTCGTCTTTGAAGTGAACTGCATAACTTGAATAACTCTTGGAACAGTGTGGCTCAAATCCTTTATTTTTGCTGTCGACTGTTTAACAATTTGTCACCCTCTTAAAATAATGGCCCAAGTCATTTCTTCAGACAACACAAAAAACGGAACCACATTCTGATTATATTTTGTATGTATGACTTAAGTCATTATTTTAAGAGGCTGACGATTTTGATTTGACATCAAATCAAATCAATATGAGACGAGAGGGACAACGGAACATCTTTTGTTTCCGCTTATTTACATCTGGATCTGATACACAACTTTGGAGATAGCAACTTTTGCTTGAACCCATTTTTGATTGGAGCAAAGTTGGAACATGCGACTTGTGTGCTTGTTTTTGACCAGGTGTGCACTGTTACATTGATTATTGTTATTGATGATATGTAATAAATAGCATTGATGTCTATGCTGTGGTTCAGATTTCAGATTTTGCCCATTAAGACTACATTATAGTCCTCAGATGTGTAAGCAACCTGAGAACCAGAGAGCTTTGTATGGGCGGCTAAAAAAAAAAAAAAAAAAGATATATCATTTCATAAAGCCGGCCCAAAAAACAAGTGCTTGTGACATCAGCAACACCCTCCAGAGAGTAAGAGTGGAGATCTCACGATGACAGGCACTTACATGCCTAAACAATTTGGGAAATTGACCTCAGACTCCGCTGTGTGTGCCTCTGACTCTGCGGCTTACAGCCGCTCACGGCTCCTGCTGCTGATGGCGCTCCGTGTTGGATCTTCTTCAGTCTACTCTGTGCTCGGCCATGCCACGGCAGCCATGCCATGTATTTCATCATCTTTTAAACTGTACCTATTTGGTGGTGGGTATACCAAGGGTCCATAGACTGCGGGTTGGTGTGAGGGAATGTGTTTGTGTCTTTTATCTTTTTTTTTCTTTGTGAGGAATTTTGTGTCGCTTTTAAAGTATTTTAAAGAAAGCTGCTTTCCTTATAAGGGGTTGATTGATTGATTAGCAACAAAGTCGATCATCGAACTGCAGCTTATAGGGTGTCTTGTTGCCAAGTATACGTATGGACACCCTTATGCTTGAACACGGTGTTCATTATGGGCAGTCCGTGACATGCAAAAAATTGTCCAATAACAGAACACTGCTCAGGTACTGGTCCGGGTGGGTGGTTCATTCTTCCGTATCTCAATCTCATTGCTCATGTGAGCACTGAAGTCCTCCGGCAGAACAAGAGAGTACCCAGGGGCAACTCTGTCATGGAAAGGGGCACTCATATTACTCTTTCGGACTGCGCGTGGGCCAGGCCACCTGTCGCTTGCCCCACCAGCAGCAGGCCTGGCTACCGGGGGTTCCCCCAGTGACTCACGTCCGGGCAAGGGAAAACTTCTTCCAGGATTTGTAATCACCATTAGGATCTTTGAAGCCGTGCTTGTTCTGTTCCCTCACACAGGACCTGTTGGCCATGGGTGCCAGGGGGATAAAGTCCCAGATTACTTATCTCCTAGGATCATTAGGATGCACAAGTCCTTCACCATGATAAAGCGATGGCTCAGGGAAGGGTTGATGTGATAAATTATAAGTCAACTCAGAATTCTACAGAAACACGTCAATTGGAAGAAGGACGCATCCAAATTGATCTTTCATCATCATCAGTAACATGAGACCGACCCTGTTTAATGTCCTAAAAAAAAGACGTAAACAGTAAAAACATTTTGCCAACTAAAAGAGGTTGTTCAGAAAGCCTGGAAAAGCATCGCAAAAGGAGAATGAAACAGTTTTGATATGCAACTAAACATTAAGCCTTTCGCAAGTCTGTTCTTCTGCTTGGTTTGCTCACCTAAAAATGCGGTATTTAATACGAATATTGCAATTAGTTCCGTAACAGATGTGTATATAGAGGATTGAAGTGCTTTAAATAAAAACTGTGCATTCATCTTTTGTTGTCAAAACATAGATGTATCAGTCTGCAGGACATTTTTTTTTCAGTTTTCCAATGCTTTGGGAGTGGAGGGTTTTGTTTCTTAAGTACCTTGTAACACATGCTTGTATTCGCCACATGATTAGCTTGACTTTATTTGTATAATATCTGTCAACGGTAGGGATTTGCAGGGAACTTGTATTCATAACGTGTCGTGTGCGTGTGTCACCTAAGTAGGCGCCACTACTAACTGTCCACGTGATTCAGACCTCATTTATTTGGCTAACACTCTGTTCCCTATGGCCTCAGTTTCACAGGCAATTGACCTTGTCTGCCCACAGTCTAGCAAAGAGCAACCTCTTTCACTTTTCCTCCGTGCTTCTGTAGGAGAACAAATACAGATAGCAGAAATGCGAGGCAAAAGAAAGATGGAAGCAGAGTGGGTGGGGGGGGGGGGGGAGCTGGAGGTGGGGACCAGCAGCTCTGGACACCAGAGCCGCAGTGTGGCGTGCCGGTGCACATTTTAAAACACCAACAAAAACCTGCACCATACTTGATTTTGTTTCCTGGGAAACCTTGCATAGTCTCATAAGTTACTCGACCTCTATTTCTGTTATTCTTCTCATGGCTACTACACGTCTGACTGGAGGGTTTCTCGCCAATGCAGCAGCAAGATGAGTCAGACTGGGCTGGCTCTTCTCCGCCGCCATCCTGCCTCCCGTCTCCTCTCTCTCTCTCTCTCTCTCTCTCTCTCTCTGTCACTCCCTCTCTTTCTCTCTCTCTCTCTGCAGAGCGAGCCAGCAGACTGCAGCACCCCGAGGAGAGAAAACAAGCTCAAACCCCAGAGGGTTCCTTCTAAGTCATACTTTTCTTTTTCTTTTTATACAAAACTAACACGTCCTGGTAAAATGAGGAAGCGTTAAGTTAAACACGATTCGAGCTGCAATAACTTCCAAAGTGTGCTTTGGGACGAGTTTGTAATGTCTGTCTTGTAGTCACCCCTCAGACTGTGTCTGTGCATTGCCGCATGGAAATGAGGAAGGCTCAGTGGATCCTCAACTTTAGTTCAAGAAGGATGTGTGCGAGCGTTGGTGTTTGTGTGAACACTCAGCCAGCCAGACAGTGCAGGCAGACAAGTGTCTCCACTGACTGCAGATGAGATGTTTACTGACACAGAGAGCGTCAGCCGCATGTGCACGTCCACTTCTTCTGCTGGACCGCAACTAGCCAACAGCTTTGGCGAGGCGTGACATTGCCTCATTTGTCTTTGTATGCAGTTGAAACGTTCTGTGGTATCCTTGATAATGTTAGTGCAGTCTTAGCATTGGAGATGCAATTATGGCACCAGTCACTCATGATGTTAATATGTGACATTTATCATGTAGTCCTCATGAAAAGGTCTTATTTTGTGTAAATAACGTACAGCTGTCAGCAATTCGGGCGGTGATGGAAAATTGCTGCAGTCCGGTGGAAAACGATGAACATTTGACTGCACAACAAAGCGCAGGGGTTACATCGATGGCGCCGATGCTCCTGAGGCGGGCCTGTGCTGGTGGGAAAAGTCTGTTGCCTTGAGCGATGTAGCAGTCAGCATGACAATGACTTGCACGTCGGTGTTTACTGACCAGAAACTCTCGCAGAAACGACCTCGAGATTGTAGATAGGTTTACCAATGTTGCGTTGAGCTGTTTTTATGGCCTCCTCTGATTTTGATGCCCTGTTTATTATCGTCAGCTAATGCAGACATGGGCACCGCCATCTCCTGGTTGTCCCAATGCTGACTTTCAGTCACCAAAATCTGAAAAGGCTGCTGTTATACTTGTAATTGGTTGACCGAGATTTTGTTGGCAAAACGTCCGCCTCACCGACCTTTTTTTTTTCTTAAGACAATGAGATTTTTTTTATGTACCCCTGCTAGTTAAGATGTCGAACTGCCGCCTTGTTGAGGTGTTTTTAAGTCCTCGTCGTCTTTCATTACCTAAGTTTGTTTGCGTCGACAGCTATTTTGGCTTGTTTGGAGCTGACATTTACCATTTGTTTTCTCATCTAAAGATATTCTGTAAAAATCATACATACTGAAAGCAACACGAAAATAAATAGATCATAATTTCCACAGTTGTTTATGCAGTTTTATGCTGTTTGTGAATTCACAAACACAAACCACAAATATATAAAAGGTCCACTGCGTTTCAGTGGAAGAATGAGCAGCATGACAAGTCATTACATCATGCAAATCCCAGTTTTACATGTTTACTGTACAATCCCATGAATATTACTTGTCCCCCCCCCCCCCCCCAAAAAAAAAACGCTCAAATTGATTATTTTGCAGGGGGCTTGATTATAAATAAAAAAAGTTCACATTGTTTAGACATTTAGTGGTACTTAGGCAGTACCTAAGGGTTATAAAAGAAAGATGGATGGATAGGTGGATGGATAGATAGATAGATAGACAGCTGGGCATTCCGTCAGTGTGACGGACCATTCACCTATTCATGCACACATTCATACACCAGGGAGACTGCTGCCATGCAAGGCGTTTCCATGACCACGGGCAGCAAATTAGCATTCATTATTTTGCTCAAGGACACTTTGAGACAAGACTTGAGGATTGACCCCATAACCTTTTGGGTTGGGAGATGACCACTCTACCACTGATCCATGCCACCCAAATACATGAGTCAGGCACCACTTTGCAAAGATCTAGACTTGAGCTGTCAAAAGATCCAATTCATAACTAGAAGTAACCTGCGATGAATGTTTATAGCACGTTTCAGTTTTTTTTCTGTCATTTTTCTTCCTCAGCTTCACTTTTTAATTTTTGGGGCGTAAGTATAGTTATTATGGACACAGTCACTCTAATAAAGAAAAGAATGCATTTCTGCAACTGAGAGATGAGTCACATTTGGTAGATTTGATCTGTTTAGCCGTCTTATGAACTACTGGGTTCCTCTGAATATGCTTGACAGAAACTACATTTGTCTTACAAACGTACTGTAATTTTGATCATTTTCATTATCTTGATGGCTCAGGAAAAAATCAGTTTGAATATGTTCACCCTATGTTTGAAAGAATGATGATGTGCATTTAACAGGATGTTTTCTTTCCATTTAGGGAAAGGAGTTGAGAGAGATTCTCCTCACTCGCTACTTCGGGAATCAAAGACTTATTTCCAAGTCAGAGATTGGGAGTGGAAACAGCTCACCTGCTTGTTTTGCCAAGCCAACATTTGGAGGTGAAAAAGCGGACCAAAAACTTTTTGTTTTCCAATGGACCATCAATTGAATGTGCAAGTTTCAATACGGTGCGTGTCCAACTGCTGTAAAGTATTTCTATTGACGTGTCTGGAATGTATGATTGATCTGTGCAGGAGGTTCTCTCACAGCGGACTTTGACAAGCCACACAGTAGTATAATGGAGATCCAGTGTCAACTGGACATTGTTGGGGCATCTGAGCTAGTGATTGACCTCATTGTCAACACGAAGAACGACCAAGTGTTTGAGGAGAGCGTCTTGTTGGGGATTGCCCTTCTGCAAGGCGGAAATACACAGATACAGGTGATTGGCATAGACTTGCACATCCATTTTCTCTGCAAGAGTGACAAACAGTTGAAATGGAAGTCTGTCTGCCTCCCCTAGGACTCCTTCTACAGCCAACTGTACAAGCAGAAGAAGTCAGAGAGGTTCTTTAAGGTTTTCTATGACCGCATGCGTTTGGCCCAGCAGGAGATCCGTGCCACTGTGTCCGTCAACATGTTTGAGCTCAGCTCCAGAAAAAGGGATGATGACACTGACTTTGGTAGTGTCGGATTCAGAAAAGGTACAGACACACTGTGATGTATTTAAAAAGAAAAAGGAATACCCTCTCATGTTCTATCCTAAGCATTGTCCATAATGTCCATAATGTCTATACAAGTTAAAGATAGGACTATAAAAGCTTCAGGTTTCTTAAAAAACACCTCACCACACCTCGCGTCCCAATACGATACGTGAGGTCCTGAAGCTCACTTTGTAATAGTTGTGGAGAAACCCAAATGTTGCTCTGCTGACCTCCCTGTAGACTGTTACTCTCAGTCCGTGCTGTCACAAGTCAAAGACCATGTGACTTTGCGCATCCGCAGCCCGTCAAAAGGCCGTTGTATCAAGATTTGGTGCTTTCATGTAGCAGCACCCACGTCAACACTCGCTCTTTTGTCCACTCCAGAAATTAATCATTTGGAATGACTAATTAGTTTTTTCACTGTTGATCATGAATCAATCAATCAATTTGCAAAGGCTCAGTTGTTCCAAAATGCGCTTGTGCCCTCCATTGAAACGTGTTGTTTTACGTTTTCATCCATGCTGCAAGGGAAAGACTCAGGACTTCATATGAGAGAGGACATGCGAGGGCAACTTAAAGAGGCTTCGTCTGTGACCTCTAAGGCTTTCTGTGCTTTCCGAAAAGAGCTGGATCCGGATCTGGAAGCCTTGTGCCACAACAATGAAGTGACAGGGGCTGAAGAGGTCTTAGAGGAGACTCGCATGAGCCAAGCCATCGCTATTATGAAACCCATCTTACGGTTCCTTCAGCTTCTTTGTGAGAACCATAATTGTGATCTGCAGGTACTCCCTTTGGCATTATTGTGAAATTAGCTTCGACAGTATTGTGGATTTCGCTGCTGTTTGACTTTAGTCTGTCTCCTCGGTGTGTAGAACTTTTTGCGCTCGCAGAACAACAAGACCAACTACAATCTAGTGTGTGAGACGCTTCAGTTCCTGGACTGTATTTGTGGGAGCACCACTGGAGGCCTTGGACTACTTGGCCTTTATATAAATGAGGGCAATGTTGATCTGGTTCGTCAAACCTTGGAAACAATCACAGAGTACTGCCAGGGCCCCTGCCATGAAAACCAGGTAGAACGTGCCCTGAATTATTATTTATTTATTTAAACGGGTTATCTATTTCAGGCAGTTTGTTCAAAACGTACATGGAGTGACAGTAAACAAGGCAGGTGTTTAAAAGAACACAAACCAAACCAATGCATGTGCAATTGTGAATGATGACAGATGACATGCCAATAAAAGAAATACATTTTGTAATTACATAAGATTATACAATAGATGTTCATACATCCCAACATGTCATATCGATCCCCAGATAGAGTGCCGGTATGCTTGCCTTGGGCTGTGGGCAGCATAGGGGATAGATCTAAAGTAATAGCTCAGCATCCTTTTGATTGGGTTTGATCCACTGAGACATGGAGATACTGTTACGCACCATAAAAGTTAGTTGATTGCGTCTTGATGTTAAAGTCTGGAAGGTTACAAAGTGTGTGCTTGCAATGTGTATGACTCATTCTCAGTCTTCTTTTCAGCATGATGTTTCAAATTCACAGTTTCGATTTATTTTGTAATCGTGCACTTCTTTCGTTTCCAGACCTGTATAGCCAAACATGAGTCGAATGGTATTGACATTATTATAGCGCTGATTGTAAACTCCATCAATCCCCTGGGGAAGGACCGCCTGGACTTGGTGCTGGAGCTCAAGGTGAGGCTAAATCATGTGTCTGGTAAATGTGATCATACGATGATCAAACCTGTGTATTTCAGTGAGTTCAAAATATTTTCTAGAATAATGCATCCAAACTCCTCTTGGCTATCATGGAGAGCCGTCATGACAGCGAGAATGCAGAAAAAATTCTCTTCAAGATGAGGCCCACTGAGCTTGTGAGTGTCCATCCCGAATGTGTGTTTGTGTGTGTTTTTTGGGGCTTACACAGCACGACGCACATTGGCGGATTCCATTTTAAAACCGAACCAATTGCTGTGCCTTAGGTGGATGTCATGAAAGAGGCCTACGCCCAAGCTCTGGAAAGTGAGGAGGATGAGGACAGTTCTCTAGACCACATCAAGCCATTGGATGTTGGTCATAACATTTACATACTAGCTCACCAGGTCAGTAACCAGTACACTTTACACATATCTGATCGGTTGAATCGGATTGGATGAATGAATTCCTCAATTTTCCCCCCAAGAGACCAGCCCAAAATTTTGAGGGAGCAGCTTGCTAATGCATTTAAAATATAGACGACAAACTGAACCAATCAACATCACAACAGTAGTGTCTATCTCAATATTATTATTTTCACACCTTAGCAATCAAACAACATGGCTGCGAAGTCATTGTTTATCATACCATCCACAGTCATGGTTTCATATCATAAAATGTACATATTTGCAACCTTGCTCAACACACTAATAATACAAGCATTAACAAACCTAAGTGAAAAAACAGTTTAGAAAGGTTTGAAGAATGACGTTTTTTTTGTCATTGTGCCTTTTAGTTATGATTTAGAATGAATGGGGCTTTACTCGCGGCATACAGAGCGGTGACGGCTCTGATTGACTGATAGCTAGCAAATGCAAATCAGTGCATAAGGTAGAAGTAACGCACAAGCAACATTGTTCCTAAAAAGCAAGTTTTGCCGCTTTTTGATGAAGAAGTGCTTTATATTCAAATAACCATGCTTGTTTTTTTCCTGTTACTTTCCTTCCTTGGGGCAGTACAAAGATGGCTAAACATTGGCAGAAATGCTTGAGAATAATTTTGTTGATGCTCAATAAATAATGCACAAGTATACTTAAAATGTTACAACCTGCCAAGGGATTACTGAGGGAAACTGGCCAACGGCTTACATGCAAATGTTCATTATTAATACACACTGTGCCTTTTGAAATAAAATAAAATAAATAATAAGTAAATAAACAATTTATGTTATGATCGGATCAGTGAGTGGTTATGTTTTTGTTTTTTTTTAACTCGCAGATCAGCGATTGGTGATCGCCCCCAAAATCCTGATCAGAAAGCCTAGTAACCAACCCTGTTTTTTTTTTTTTTCACTCAAAGCAATTGTTACATTTCCTCTCTGTCTGTCTGACCGTCCGCTGACCTCAGAGTTGCGCGTTCATGCTGGAGTGCATGTATATTTTTGTGTTCTGTGTGCGCTTTTGGTCAAATTTCTGTGTGATTTGAGTGTGACAAGGAATAGTTATGGTGTTCACTGTTCAATTGTTCCCAGCAGGTGAAAAAAATGCTCTTTTTGTGGATTGTTTGTTTGGATGTTGTCTTTGTCTGCTGTTAGCTAGAAAAAGCACATTTTATTTTACATTTTCTAGCAGGCCTTAAAGCTTTGCGTCTTTATACTCAACGTCAGTCTGCATTTTGGACTGCCCAGCTGACTTGGGTCGTTATAACAGTTAAAATGAATTCACTTGACTTCACATTTGAAACTTTTTGGACATTTGTGATTCACTCACCTGACTTCATTGAAAGCAGCGTGGGTTTAGCTCCAGTCCAGGTTGTAGTCCGCCTCTAAAGTCAGCTCTGATTGGCTCCAGCTTCCTGCAAATCTGAACAGGATGACCGGCATATAACATTAATGGATGGATCGGACATTTGTCATCAAGCGTCTACTTGACCATAATATTGCGCTTTCTCCTCATGGCTGAATAGAGAGGGCAACACAAGCATAACTGGGAGGCGAAACAACTGCATTTGCGTTTGCATGACTTTGGCTCTCTAAGACCAGCATCATGCATACAGGTGGTGCATACAGTACATTTTTGCTTTCAATGTTGGTGTGATCCACATTTCATGTAAAAATTGACAAACGATAACAATTCACAAAGCCTTTTCAAACACATCAAAATGGAGGTTGCGTGGTTCTGTTGAAGGGTGATCATTCTGATCATTAGTCACTAATGGACAGTATTTAATTCCTTTTAATTCCATTTGTGTTTTTTCTTTGCTCTTCACAGCTGGCTCGACATAGTAAGATCCTGCAGCAAAGTCTGAGGCCAGGGTCAGGTTTGGTGTGCGGATCAAGCTTGGACCCTGGCAATGATGACAGGGATGATGCTCTTCAATACTATGCCAATCACACAGCTCAGATTGAGGTAAGAATTTGGTGTTATTACATACAAATTTTTCGATTTCATCTGTATGCATCAAATCATTAAAGACATTGCATTTGCCAGATTGTACGTCATGACCGTACCATGGAGCAGATTGTATTTCCAGTCCCCAACATCTGTGAGTACCTGACCCAGGAGTCGAAAATGCGTGTGTTCACCACCACTGAGCGAGATGACCAGGGCAGCAAAGTTAATGACTTCTTTCAGCAGTTTGACAATCTCTACAATGAGATGAGTTGGCAGAAGAAAATCCGAAGTGAGTCTTTGCATATTGCGACACTGTCAAACATAAAAATGTTAGTGCAGTATGTGATATTTGTCACTTATTTCAAGAATACATTGTTCACCTTTCTTGTTTCTTTGTCCTCTGTCCTTGTCTTTGTTAGGTAGCATTTCTTAAGACATGAATTGACTGGTTATTATCATTTTGTTGTACTTTAAGGGTCAGGATCAAATTTACTGTCCCCTCAGGGGAATTTTTTTTTTTTTATGGCTCCATTGAGGGGTAGTAACAAACCGCTAAAATACATTCCTGTATATGATCTTGACGAAAACTAAATTAAGGCAGTCCACTGTGTGATGTAAGAAGTCAATCCGCAGACAGGTCTGTGCCATTTGTATTCCCGATTTGGAGGCAAACGTCCCATAGGAACTGAAAACAGAAGTGGAAATCAGTTGTAAAGAATAAAACATCCACACCTTAATCCATATTTTCCCCAAAACCTCTGCTAACAGACCAAAAAAATGACCCTTGCCTTTTGCACTGAGCGGCGATAATTAATTTTAAAAAACGATTTGAAGAATGAAACAGATATGTGATATATGTCCATATCTTTTCTCTTATCTTTCTGTTTTTTTTTTTGTTGTTGTAGAAAATAAGGCTTTGTTTTGGTTCTCACGCCATATCTCTCATTGGGGGAGTATCTCCTTCTACCTGGCCTGCCTGCTCAACATCTGTGTGGCTGTATTCTACCCATTTGGAGATGATGGAGATGAAGGTGAGAAATTGAGATCTGATATAGCCGTTTCCGTTATGTAGTATTACATTCTTGGTGTGTATTCACATCAGAAAAATCCTTTGGTCCATTTGATTGGTTCGGACCAAAAGCTGACTTAATTTTGGTGCAGTTCGCATTCACACTGTGCTTTTTGCAAGTGAACTATTTTCCGTAAACACATCCACGTGTGTGATGATCAGTGCTCCCATTGGAAAGCAATTACTAGGACGACATACAGAGCACAGACCCGGAAATAAAGGAAAAACGTGGAAGTCG